>NC_031497.1:9478076-9494591 GCF_000237925.1 Schistosoma mansoni
ACTTATTTCGCTCACTCTTTTCAGTTGCAGACGCTTTAAGCATAATAGTATTAATCATCAGATATTAGTGTACATACTTCAGGCAATCGCTACATCAGATCATAATAAATTTAAAGTTATTTGTTCATTAATTATCTTGAAGATTATTATTTAGCATCTAAATATCAGTTGTGGTTTATCCATACTTATTGCTGGTTGCAGAATTTCCTCACTGATGAGCATTTTTACGATGTCATGATAAGAAATATGTAAGTTGATTCCCGATGAATAATACTATTATGCTTAGGTTGTGAGCAGCTGATGAGAAACCATGAAATTCAATGATTTACTGTTATTTAAACAAGATAATTGTTCTTACTTTAGTGCTATTTGTCAGTGGTAAAATGTGTATGTAATTCAACTAATTGGAATCAGTATACCTGAAACCGCTTTCTCACAATAATCATGGTGGACACATATTCAGCGATGTGTTAAGGCCTAGACATTTACTCGATATAAATGAGGTCAGTCGATGAGCCAGTGAAATATTGTTCGACTGACGTTACTCTGTTTGGTGTTATGCATCCACAGTTTACTCTGTTTTGTGGAGGAGACTACACCCGTGTCATAAACTGAGCTTCTTCTAATTGTTTGTCCTAGTGTTATCCCACATGGCTGTGAAACTACTGAGTCGTCAGTCGGCAGATGAGTTCTGGAAGTTCTTGTAAATTCTGATCAAGTTACTCTATCAATATCGTCCTTCAAAGTGCTCGAATGAATCGGCTGAAGGATGTGACGACTTGAAAAGCTATGCATGCTATAGGCCTTAGAAATTTATCGATTTCGTCTCGAGTATTATGTACAGAAGAAAGCTGTTTGCTCTTCCATACCACCATGAACTAAACCTCACTTTCCATCTCCCATATTCAACAACCAGTTGTTATCACGTTTATTCTAATATTCCAGTTTTTTTGTTGATTTGATCAGTTGTTTTATGTCGTCGGACTATTCTTCATATCCACAAGTAGACAGTTAACGTCAACGCTTCTCATACAAATTATGATTTCATATTATCTTTAAAACCCCTATGCTAATTTCCAACCTATACATCAAAACATCTCATGAATCTTGATGACTTTCTTAAATGATGTAAAGTCTCTCTATTTTATCAAGATGATGACTACGCATGAAAAAATTAACTGTGGATGTGATTGTTTAACTTAAATACATAGCGTCTTTACGAAAGAGGTATTTTCCCCATCGACTACATTTTCTTGAGTAAATCCATGAATTACTTTGTTGTTTTATTTCAGGCATTTACTTATGTATGTAAAAATGAATGCTGTCATGTGATCAAAGCACATTGCGAACTGTCCTACGAAGTGATACTGACATTGGCGTAAAGCATTAGGTTGATTTCAGTTATGAATTCAGTCTCCGATTAGTACTTTTTACATCTATCGAAAACAAACAAATTTCATTTCTAATTTGTCATTGAATTATATATACAATGGTGTGTTATCCTAGAGTAATAAAGTGGAACTATCCAACCCATGTTTCGTCAACTGAAGTGAAATAATATCAATTCACTTTATTTCATAGTTTTCACCAGCTGTTTATAACTTCACATGTCTACGTTCCCCGAGTATGGCGTTCAGTGAAAAATACAAGTAAATAAGTGAAACGAGGTGAAATATCGACTGGCTCGTAAGAAACGAGACAAAATATTTTGTACACTATTTAACATCAGTGAATCTATTTAGAATATCAATACTTGCAGGTATTATGAACACCTCGAAAATGAAAAAGCACAGTCACTTTATTATCACCTTGAAGCACATTTTGAATTATAACTGTCTTATTCGCTCATGTGTATATATTTGTTCCTATAGAATTCCTCGAAATACCATGGGATCCGATCGTCCTTCATCATCAAACCGTCATTAGTGATACCTCTCTAAACAAGTAAGTCACGTGGATAATGAATTCATTTGCATGTGATTATAAATTGATTCTTGCTAATAAACTGATTCACCTCATTCTGATCATCTTCCAAAGAAATTCACAAATATCACACTAGACACAACACAGTAGTCAGGAAATTGTAAATATCTCAATCCCATATCAGGTCAGTAACTACTCAAATCACTCAGTGACATTATCTAAGATCGTGTAATTCGTTGATGAAGATTATTCGAAACTCATAGGGAGCATGGATTTCTTCACGATAACAGATACATCTGAGTAATGGTGTCAAATATTATGAATCCTAGGACACTCTCCGATCGAATGAATTACTTCAATTGAACATTTCGTGGGAGGGTTTTTCTGGCAAAAACATGACAGTGTGTTTATCTAAATTAATGACAGACTATTAAATCCAACTGAGTTTAGTCTGCATTTGGTTGAGATAAATGTGCCAAACACCTACATCTCATTGACAGAAACATCACTACTGTTATATCTCGAGCTTAGATTTCTTAGTCTGTCGCGTAATACTTGAGCACTAGAACGCTGAAATCCTCCCAAGTCACAAATCAGAAGACGGAAGACACGTAGAAGGAATGTTATTCCTAACAGTGTCGATTATGATACAAAACTGTCAGGTATTTATAGTTTTTAGTAGAAACGAAATCATCATTATAGTTATCCAATCCGCACACAGCGAGTTACCAGCATTGTCCAATAGGGAAGCTACACGTAGTAATTCTGGAATATTCTTCCAAAAGCTGATTGGACGGAATATGTCCGGCTCCTTTTGGGCTTCTTAGAGCTTTCTCGACTTCACCTGTGGACCGTCCTCACACCTCCCCCCTTTAAAGTCTATTGTATAAGATCTTTTCTCGGATCCACCTGGAATTGAGTTACCGCATTCCTCTTGCTACTCACCACTCTCGAAGGTTGTGTCGCTTTGCCCTTGCGTCGTTTTTCTCTTCTACATTCGCGCGCCTGTGGGCTTTTTCGAGATAAATCCACGAGTAAATGAAACGGGAGTCGGCTTTGTGGCACCAATGTTCTGCCATCCCTTCGAATTTGGTTTATGTGTTTTATACAAGTTCTAACATTTCTTCGGATTAGGTATAGTACACTTCCGATCCGACGTTCTATAACACCTGGTTCCCACTTTCTTTCACCTTGATACGATTTAACAAGTACTCTTTCACCCACCTGGAAGCTATGAGTGACCATACGATACTCATTCGTGGATTTACTTGTCTTTCTAGGTGGCATCATACTGCTAAAGACTGTTCGAGTTTTCTTTCCGAACACTGCTGGATTGGGGGTAACTCTGTAAGACATTAGGAACTTGCTGATTACTTGTTCTAGAATACCCTCTCCTCCTACTTTGACTAGGGCTCTTTTTATAGTATCCACGAATCTTTCTGCTTGGCCATTTGACTGAGGATGGTACGGAGGAGACTGTAGATGCGATATACCGTTTTCATTGCAAAACCTTTTAAAGACAGATGACATGAACTGAGTGCCGTTGTCAGTCACTAAGATCTCGGGAATCCCAAAACAAGTGAACAATCCTGTCAATTTTCTTATTGTACTCTCTGACGTCATTTTCGGCATGTCGTATACTTCTGGCCATTTTATGAAAGCGTCGACAACAACCAAGTAATTCCTACCTCGTATTGGACCGGCGAAATCAGCGTGTATTCTTTGTAAAGGACCGTCTGGTTTTGGCCATGGTTGCGGTTCAGCTTTATTTGGGTTCTTTGCGGCCTCTAAACAGGGAAAACAACTGCGACACTTTTGTTCTATATCATGGTCCATTGATGGCCAGTACGCATAGCTTCGAGCTAATGACTTCATTTTGCTTATCCTCGGGTGCCCGCTATGGAACTGCTTAAGGACTTGGTTTCGAAGATTTCTGGGGATAACTATACGGTGGCCAAACGTGATGCAGGAATCGACAACTGTTAATGAATCTCGTCGACGGAAATATTGTAGGAGTTCTCCTCGTATTCTAGACGAAGGCCACTTGTTGAGTATGCAGCGGCGAACAACCTTCAACACCTTGTCCTTCTCACTATCTTCTTTAATTGCTTCGAATGTGACCGGAAGTCCGGAAACTGCATCTGCTAATGCTGTGTGAACCTCAGCCTCAACATCTACGGCAGCCACAAGCACCTGCTCTTGTTTTGTACGGAAACTAATTAGTCTTGAGAGGGCATCTGCCTGTCCGAAATCCGTTGTTGGTTGGTACTTTATCTTGAAATGATAGCCCAGAAGTGTAGTTGCCCATCTCTGTAGACGGTTTGCTGTATATACAGGGACACCTTTCTTGGATCCAAAAACTGTCAGTAGCGGTTTATGGTCTGTTAATAAGGTAAACTGTCTGCCAAATAGCATCTTGTGGAACTTCTTTACAGCGAATATAACAGAGAGGGCCTCTTTTTCTATCTGACTGTAGTTTCTTCCTGTCATAGTCAGCGACCGTGCAGCGTGGGCGATTGCCTTCTCAGACCCGTCTGGGTAGGTTTGTGAAATCACTGCTCCAATTCCAGAGTCTGACGCATATAATTGGAAGATCTGGATCATAGTGTGTGAGCAGAAGATTTGATGATAGGAGCTGTTTTAGTTTTAGGAAAGCTTCTTGGCACTCAGATGACCAGAACCATTTGGTATCTTTTTTCAGCAACCCATTAGAAGGAGCACGAAGGCGATGCAGATTTGGAAGAAAAACGCCATAATGACTAACCATTCCCAAGAAAGAGCGTAAAGTTGACACATCAGTTGGTGGAGGCATGGACTTGATAGCCTCGACGTTTTAAGGATCGGGTTTTCTTCCGTTTTTATCGATCATGAATCCCAAATAGCGGACTTGTTCCATGTAGAAATCACATTTTTCAGCATGTAATGTGAACCCATACTCTGCTATGCGTCTGAGAACCGTATCTACCTTCTTCTCTAGATCAGCATAGTCTGTACCCATGATTAGTATGTCGTCAAGATAGGCCGCAGCACCAGGAATATCTTGTAGCATAGCATGCATAACTTGTTGAAGGATTGAAGGAGCGGTCTTTACTCCAAACGGAAGCCTGTTATATTGGAACAACATTTTATAAGTGTCTATTGTGAAGTAGTGCTTACACTCTTCCGCTACTGTAATCTGTAAATAAGCCTCTGATAGGTCCAGTTTTGCAAAATACTTACTACCGTTAAGTTTCGCAAATAAGTCTTCTGGTAATGGCGACAGGTACTGATGAGCTTCAAGTGCTTCATTTAATCCAGTTGAATAATCTGCGCATAATCGGAAACTTCCATTGGGCTTTTTAACAATTATTACTGGTGCTGCCCAATAAGAAAAGTTCACTGGTTCTGTGATTCCACTTCTTTGCAGTCGTTCTAATTCTTGTTCAACAATCAGTAGCGCTGCGTAAGGCACAGGTCTTTCAGGTCGAAAGACGGGATTAACACCGGGTTTGAGGGTCAACAATGCTTTGGCCTTCGTACATTCTCACAATTCTTCTTTAAAAACGTTGTGGTGTCTTTGCAGCACGATATTTTTCTGGTTACACTCTAAGGAGTTGTCAGCAGTAATTCGTCTGCAGATTCTGTTAATAGAATGGTCTGCTAGTTTAAGTGTCTCTTTGAGATCTAATCTCAATAAGTCGAGTGCTGGATTCTTCGTAAAGTATACGGTTGCATTTGTCGTTACAGCACCCTTAGAAACAATACATGGTACTTCTCCAACAATGTTTAACTTCCCACCAGATGCACTGTGTGCCAGTTGTGTTGTTGGATGCACTGTGGGTCTCCCAATCTTCCTCCAAGTTTCTGGGCTGACCAAAGAAATATCAGATGCTGTATCCAGTTGAAGACGAGCACGCTGTTTATTAATACTCAGGGTTACATACTTTTTTTCGGGGGCAAATTCGTGTACGGTTACGTGATACCAATATTTTGTCAGTTAGTGCGCCCGATCTGTATTTCTTGAAGTATAATTTCGAAGAATGTCGTTTATGGGTTCTTCTTCTGCAGTTTGTTTCTTTATGCCCCTTTCGATGACATTCTCTGCAACGATGTTCTTTATACGGGCAGAACCTGTGATAGTGCCAACCTCCACATGACCAGCATGAAGATGGGGGCTGGTTGTCTGTGAGCGACACTTTTCTTGGGTAGAAATCTTTCTTTTCGCTAACAGCATGAACGTGTGGCAAACGGTTATTATTTTCAACCATGTAAGTATCATGTTTCAAGTTTACCAGTCCTTGGCACTCTGTAGTAACTTCTTGTAGTGTTATGTTCGGACACTGATCAATTTTACTCAAAATTCTGGTTCTGATATCAACATCTTCGGAAGATCGTAGGCTACACACAAATACGACACACTTAAACTGATCTGTCAATGTTGATAATTTGAAGCGCTCACACTCGCGATTTACTAAACCTGCAAACTTCACCCAGTCATCATCAGCTGCCTTTCTAATCTTTAGACATTGATAACGAATGTTGAATAAGGATGACTGTTCAGCTAAGATTTGCGACAAAATCTCAATCGTTTCATCAAAAGAAAAGTCCCTTGGATTCTTTGGAGGGATGAAATTACTGTAGCGTTCATGTTCAACTGTGCCAAGTTTTCTTAAGAGTATTCTGACCTTGGCGGCGACATCAAGTCTTCTGAGGCTGACCTTGAATAAGTCTTCGCATTTCTTGAACCAGGTTTCAAAAGTAATACTTGAGCACTAGAACGCTGAAATCCTCCCAAGTCACAAATCAGAAGACGGAAGACACGTAGAAGGAATGTTATTCCTAACAGTGTCGATTATGATACAAAACTGTCAGGTATTTATAGTTTTTAGTAGAAACGAAATCATCATTATAGTTATCCAATCCGCACACAGCGAGTTACCAGCATTGTCCAATAGGGAAGCTACACGTAGTAATTCTGGAATATTCTTCCAAAAGCTGATTGGACGGAATATGTCCGGCTCCTTTTGGGCTTCTTAGAGCTTTCTCGACTTCATTTGTGAACCATCTTCACAACTACTAGTTGCAACATCATGAGAGTAGAAATCCAGAATCTCAGAAGAAAATCATAATCTACATATTTTACGACGGAGACATGGTTGTCCATTAGTTTATCATTTATATTCGTCCCACATAACGAATTTCACGTCTTTTCAATTAACCACTTTTCTTGTTGTTTATATACACTCACACACACAGACTCGAACCGAGTACTTCACAGGTTGTTCATCCAATCCACTTGGCTTCACTAACTTCATGGGCTTCCAATGGATCGGTGTTGCCTGAATCCTTCATCTCATCAATACACCGAGAAAGTGATGTACTGAAAACACTTGGTTACGCTGATTTGGGTGTACCACCTGATTACGGTACTCCAGAGAACCAGGTAGTCAATATGACTAGTCACCTGATCAATGATCCACAATTCAGACGGATATTTTAACTTCTGTTATTGTTGTCGGTGATGGTGATCGTTTTTGGTGACATTTTGTATTGTAGTAATTTTCTACTTTTTATTTTCTAACTTCCTATTCATATAACTTCATAATAATAATGAGATCTGTGAAATTTCTCCTTATCTCTCACTTTGAAGAATATTCAATCAACATATCTTTATCTGTGATTATGGTCCTTTATTGTTTCCACGTTGACTTTGTTTTATTTTTATATACATACTATATGTGATAACAAGAAATTTTTTGAATAATAATTTTGAATCCAGTTTATTGTTTTAAAGGAATAACAAGTAAATATATGAGTGAGACAATGTATAAACGAAATTTCGAAGTATTGGCCAGTCGGTATTTTTTTATTTATATTTGAATAAATTTTTTAACTATTTAGTGTTTTATTTCTGATCGTTTTGAAGTAAGCGGAATGTTTTGAAATTGTCAGGATCTAAATATTTATACTATTGAACCGTTTGTTGTCCGAACTAAATTAAGAGTTATTTACCTCAACAGTTGATAATACTAATGAAATTTTTAATTAATTATCGAGTACATGAAGATTCACAATTTCTAGTTTTCAACAGTTATTGGGTTATATATTTATATATTGAATACAATCATTTTACAATTGAACCGGAATATGTTAATTATCATTAGTAGTAAGGTATTTGTATAAGTACACTTAGTAAATCTATCATAATAGCTATTCTTACATTCAAGTGTTTGTTGAATAAAATCGAGCAAATGTACGAAAGATGTTATTATTTTCAAGGAATAACTTATTTCTTATTGAGGAAAGCATACAAATTTTACTCTAATGAATGTTGTTCAGTCCATTTTATTTACTCCCTCGTTTCTACTTAAAAGTCATTATATGTAATGTAGTTTTCTTTAGGTAACGTAAACTACATTTTTATCGTAGCGAAGTGTGCAACAATTGATTTTCAGCTTATATGTAATGATGGTACACTACGTATAGCCCAGCGGTTTTCAATGATAAATCATTAGAAATTAGCAACTTATGTGGTGTGTTCATCTTACGTTTAACGAAGTTAAGTTGATCAATCTGATGATGAGCTTTAAATAATATTATTTGATCTATGCATCAACCGAGTAGCATTTTATTATAAGGTTTATGAATGAAATTTGGTCATAATCTTTTCTGTAAATGATTGATATTATATTCAACATTGAGTGGTTTTTGGATATTTTCACTTTGGGTGTTTGAGGGACAAGTTGTTTTTCAACATCAAAGCTTAACCTTTCTTGGAGTAAAACTTTATAACTTGTTTATCATACATAATTTAGTGAACCATTTTATTTCATCGATCTTATGAAATTTCATACAAATCAATTAGTATTTTGACGACCCAGTGACTTTTAGTATAACTCAACACGTTGTTCTACTGCTTAATGGCTAGCTGAAATTCTACACATAATCAAAATCAGCTCAATAGATACATCAACGTCGAAAAATATGGGTTTATTGATTAAACAAATACCTAATGCTAATGAAACTGGGATACCTTGTTCGATATGTAGATTTCAATAAAAAATTAACTTGAGAATCATGAATGTAGCAGATTTATCTCTATGGTTTCAGTATTCACTGTTAGCTTGCTACGTGTCGCATCAAATAAACCTGTCGTAAGAAATGCCATTCTGCCTTACCGTATTGCTGGGAATATGAAAATAGTAACTGGTGATATTTGATTACTTTTATAGAACGCGGCTACTTTACAAAGTACATTTTATTGCATGCCGTCGCGAAATATGTTCATATAACTGAGCTTTTATAACTGTTATCTGAGTATCTTTATGATTAAGGTGGACATACACTTAACTGGTAACACCAATTACTTGTACAAGTATGTTTTCCTGGAGTCCATAGCTTCTCGGCGTTGGTACTAGGATACACCACATGAGTACACATCATCTACTGTTACCAGAATCATGCTTTTCTCGAGTGCTGATAAAAACGTTTAGAGATTTTCGAATTCATTCCATGCTAAGAGCCAACGGGGTAGGATTGTCAGCCCAAGATTATCGGTTAGGTCGGTTGAAATACTCTCAGAAGTGCTTAGCTCAGCGTTACCACTGAACAAATGGAAAGAAATTTAAGTTAATCACAAATGATGAAATATATAGATCCAACTATGCTAGCCATAGGTCGACAATTAAAATGAGCGACACGGAGATTTTCATTAGCTGGAAGGCAGTCAAAACTTTATGTTAAATATGGAGTTCGACGTTTTCTTATGTATACAGGATTCCTAAAGGCATACATGTAACTAAGTCAAAGTTGTCTAAAACCACGACACTAACTTGAGGCGCTCGAAGTATGAAATGTCCGCGTTGAGGCAAGCCACTTAAGGTCTCTGAAACCAAAGTGCGATCACTCCTATTCCAAGTTAGCTTCTATCCTGTTTCCACTCGTCGGATGCTAGCGATCGAAAAAACCTGGAACTCTGAGGTATATTCTAACAAAATAAAACCTTAGTTAGTTCAAAACAAAGCTACATATTTCTATCATTCTGCCACTTATTTTCTTACACTTCATCATGACTTAGGATGGTCTGAGACTCCCTAGGAAGTCTCGTCCCCAAAAGGATTTGTTGTTAGGCCGTCAGTAATGGACGACCTAGGTTTGTGTTTGTACATAAACACCAACCGTAAATCTTGTAAACAGTCTATAATGCCATCACCTGCTCATCAAATCAAGCAAACGGAGGTTGATGGATCAAAATACTAAGTCATTGGTCTGTGTTTTATTTTCTGGTTGTAGGTTGTGCTCGGTTACAGTTGAACATGTAAGCGATCCGTTCATCTAGCTGACGCTCGACCAGTATCTCGAATTGTACAAGCCACAGCCTCATCTACTGTGCATAACCAGCAATTTTATACATCACTCACGGCTTTATGACCTTACGTATTTTCGAAAGCTTCATCAGACTGCCAATGGACATCCTCTAAAAGGTGGCGCAGTGAATAGGGTTCTATTGATTATTATCGACGGTATAATACTGGTACTAATCTTGGTCTCTATCCGTTGCTACATGTTCATGACTCGGCAGATACGTTGGGAGATACATGCTTCACGGCATTTTCAACACTCTGTGGCGAACTGAGAACCCACCTTGTTCATCGTTACAAAACCAAACTTTCCTCCCAGATTGTCTTCGGACAAGCACTCTCCTGAAAATCTTGACAAATAGAATACATCTTGCCATTCACTTTATTGATACAACATATTTCCAGGGCAAACAATGCATTTGGAGGCTCATTATCTTATATAACTGCCTCGAACAGATTTCAAGAAACTAAACTCCCTAAACCCTCCTGAGTTATAAAAGAGAGGATCGTATATTTTGAGCACGATTTTTCATTGGTTACCCTGAAACTACGAGTGAAAAAGATGGGGAGTGGTGAGAAAAGTTCTTTGTATGGCACATCTATAGTGAGGGACCATCCAGTTGTACGGGAACACTAAAGGCCGAATTCCTTCAATATGATGCACACACTTTTGAAGTGACCTGCTTTTCTCGACGAGAACCTGATTGGTATAATGGAAACAATTATTATAATCAATTGTACCAGTGATTGTTTTACTGTACTCGTTTTTGTTTAAGTGTATCGAAATCACTTCTCGTTCCGTTGTCCATCTTGTCCGTTTGAACCTTCTTATGCTCTATTCCTTCTGCCTGTAATCATTGGCATGTCTCGGTATTCATTCGACATCAATAAATATACCTTATCTGGACTGGTTACAGACTTCTGGTTTACGATCTATCAAAGGAACCAAGTCGTTTTCGGGCGCGTTATCTTACTGTAGTGGTGATCATTTTCAATAGAGACTCAAAGCCATCTACACTTTCACATTCATGTTTTCGAGCAACTATAAAGCTCATAGGAGAACGATTTCGCCGGCTTGTTATGAATAAAGACGCGATGGTGTTGGGACGCTCCTGTGTAAGCTGCCATAAATTTGAGGATATCAAAAACGAAATGTCTCATCGGATCTTTTACAAACCCTGACTATCGCTTCAACCGCATTCACTTCGACTTGGTACGGTACTTAACAAAATTAAGTGTATACTCTCATTTCATAACGTGTTCGGACTCGTTACTATCAGAAGTTTAAATATTCACATGTCAAAATATATATCCACAATTATGACAATGTAATAACGATAATTCTAAGGAATGTCAGACGTACATGCAGTTTGTTCGTGTGTAATTGAAAACAAATATTTTGTACGATATGATCTAAAAGGTGTTCAACGAGATTGATTGTCGGCATGGTTTCAGATATTTAATTACTTTGATCTTGGAGTAAGTTCGCGCGTGTTGATAAGGAAGGTTTTGATTTGGCAGTGAAATCTTTTCACAAAGCTACTAGCTGCTGGATAGTAGGTTATTGTTTTCATATCCCACTTACCATCACCACTGATCATAGTCCTCATTTCTAATCCACGTTTTTCCAGGAATCCATTGAACTGATAGGAACATACTAAAAAGAGTTAACATGGAATGACTAGAAGTTGCTTAGTTGGAAGATAATCTGTTACTTGTTGACGTTTTTACTGTACTCGAGGACGACACATATTTTTCATAAATATGTCGCAATCTCTGGTGGTTAACAGTTACGACAATATTTCGCAAAATTATGCAACTTTGAAATGATGCGCCCGGAAAGAATCGTATGGAATATTTTCGCAAACATATTGACTTTTGTTGCATAAATAGTTTGCTAATGTAGGCACAACTGAATTGGAAATGCGCTTTCTTCAGTAACTGAACGACCAGAAAATATGTGAAACCGTAGACGAATATGATGAACTGAACATTTCATTGCATACTTTTCCATGATTTAAACCGTGATGTAAATTTTCATTTCTAATAATGACAAAAACAGTCTTAACATTAATATCTTGAAAGTCATGGTCCGACCGATCGAAGTCGTATATCAACATTAGAATTTTTGTATAACTAGTAAAACTCTTGCACACGCACACTCTGAAAAGTGTAACGAAACCATACAACGACGTAAACAGAACACAGAACAAAGCATCATCTGCCAGGATTTACGAAAATTTCGTCACTCTGATCGTATTGCAATGCTCCTTCTGGGTTTGATATAACTGCGACGGTAAATTCTTCAAATGCTAATTCACTGAGGAAGCTGTTAGATTACAAAACGGTGTAATGGATTGAATATTTGAAGTAGTTAGTTGCCGTCTGTAGTGTGAAATAATTGATGGCTTTACTTCTACTTCGATTTTAATAGACAATTTTTCATCACTTTTACTCCCTCAGGTTATTTGTTTGCACGTTTGACGCTGTTATTTGTGAAGGTCGAATAGTCACCGTCTATTTGAACATTTCAACAGTTACTGTTAGTTGCTCCGAAAGAAGAGTCAACTGAAACCTTTTCTGTGCAGTGTGTCCTATTCTTCGTGTCATAATCAATCATCATACTCAGAAACGGTTCTTGTCACCCAGAAAACGTACATTTGTAGTTTATTTGAGTGCCTTTTCAGCTATCTGAATATGTAATAGGTTGGTTGACTTGTGATAATACTTGAGATATATTTTTGTTAGAAGTTCTGCCTATGTTCAGATATATTTGCTGTTTGGATTGATAACAAGCTATTGGGTAGAGTGTTTTATTGGTTCATTGCTCGGTTAAAGATGTGAAGTCCCAATTTCTTTATTTGATCCTGGTGTTTGCATCTCTTTATGATCGTGGTCATTTTAGCGGTCAAAATAACATGAGGCTAGTTTTCCTTACAGAATACGGGATGGAGATCTTGTTACTGGATATTCGGAGGGGAAAAGGTCCATTTTTGCAGTATTCTTTTTCACTGCTGATTGTGTTAATAGTTTAGTGTTCAACAACCAATCATGTTCAAGAGCACTGCGATATTCCATGAACCAATGTCTAGCCGCTTCATAAAGCTAGTGTAGACGAGTTCTCCTGTAGGTGTGATATAAAATTGGCTACCTTTCTTCGTCAAGTCATTCAAATACTCTTAGAAGTTGCCAAAGCAAACGACATCCTTTAAAAGCTATACATTGCCCTGTGTAGTTGTTCTTAAGTAGTGGATTACAGTAACATCTAAAATCTCACCCTCCATAGCTTGTGAAAATGGTGTCATGTCAATAATATACTAGTGACTACGGTTGTTTCCCGTCAGAATTTCCGCTTTAGTTTCTTTATCAGGTTTTAGACTATCTGACCAGTTTACTCAAATTAATTTGAAGTCCTGACTTATCAGTATTGCTAATTGCTTGTTATGCCTGATAGAATATTGAGATTAAAATAATACTTTCAACCATTTCATGTAGAATTATTGTGTGTATTTTGATTGCATATTTTTTAAACACTTGAATTATTGTAAAGTTTAATAATTTTATTTGATTGATTATGTTTGTGCCTTAATTACTGCTGCGTTTGCTATCTTCTTCAAGTTTTCCGTTAATTGGTTACCTGAGTTTTCCTTCACCTATTAAGTAGTTATGCGCACATTGTAATTTACTATATATGTGGATGTGTAGTAATGAAATTACTTTATAGTATCTTAAGAGATTGAGGCACGAGAAACCGCCATACAACAGAACAGACATATTCTAGCTAACGTCGTCTTTTTATTAAGTACTAAGTTGGAAGCAGCTCGTGAACCAATGGGCGTTTCGATCTCGTTCGTTGTTTGTTGGTCTCTGTATCGGTCCTACGTTCATAGAGTGGACTGAAAAATAATAACAGCGAACAATACAACTGCTTCCTTAATAATTTACATGTCGATCCGAAAACCCGTTATTTTTGGAGATATAATAGCATTACACTCAAAACCATTGATTATTCTGCAAAAATGGGCAGTGGTGTCTTGAACAGTTTTGGAAATTCTTTGGTGTAGCATGTCCTCTTCTTTTTGTTGTTGGTGGTATGCTTTTAAAATGAATTAGTACAAGCAACAGTTACGTGGACCAGAATTGCATGTTAAATGTGACGCTATCTTTTCGATAAACTTAGGGCTATGCACTACTTCTGCCCACGTTGTTTGACTTCAGGCGTTTTGTTTTTGGATCAATTCAAAAGGTATTTACCACTACCATAAAACACAATGCTTGCAGCAATCAATATTGATATGGGACAAACATCGTATACGGATTACAACTCGATTTTGTCCCGTGCTTAACGTTGCATAGATACGTCTGACCTTGAGTAATTGTTAACCGAAGCAAAGAAGAATCCTGATACTATGCTTCAGAAGATTGTTACTCATTACAACCTTTTACTTTCAGATTGTCTTTTTCACCATATAATTGAACAGTTATCTGCTAATAGCTCTCTGATTCCAAGAAGCATTCAAGTTTCTCTCCAAATAATAAAGAAAATCATTGCAGGCAATCTTCAGAGTTTCTGGAAGCAAAATGATTATTCGGAAACTAAGACTGGTAACGTTTGTTGACTTTCTCAACTGTTAATTTATTATCATTATTCTTGAACATGTGTTCAGGCCTGAGGTTTTCCTTGCTTTACTAATGTTGTTCAGTGAAAGTGTGTAGGGTGAATTTATTACTAGGTAATATCAACTGTGATCACTAGACTTGTAAGTGAAAGACTTGAATTGAGACTACTTCTATTCGAATTATGTACTTTTTATTTTTAAACATAGATGATGGTTTCTGGTTAGAGTAAGTTACATCTTCCAACCATCGAACTAGTTCTTATACATGTTTTTGTCACTACAAAATTGCGACGAGGAACTACTTTGAAGGATAGACTTAGTTTTTAATATAAGCGGACCAGGACTATTTAATGATGAACTGATAAACCATTAGTACACTCCTAACCACCGCGCTGTCCATGACGGGTTTTTTTATTATCATTTCGTCGGAGAATCAAAGGCACTGTGAAAACCTGTTGAAAAGTTTGTTAGGCTCTGTTGTTGATCAAATGTTTTAAATATAACGTCACTGTTTCCTAACCTGCAAAAAATTGTATCACTTTTTTTCGTGGAGCTGTCCACTCATCAATTTACCCTGGGTATTCAAAAAGCAGTCGTTTGTCATATGAAATGAAAGTATTTCTTTTGTTAGATTGCTACAGCTGCAAGTATTATGTTTATTTTTGTTTCGAGTTTGCTTTTAAATATATGGACCACATTTCCAAAATATGGCTTTTTTGCTGAATATTTATTGAGATAAACAGATAAGTAGATGGTGTCTAATAGCTGTAAAGCAGAAAGTTTAATGATAGCACGTTAGTGAAATAAAGCTGTAAGTCATCAGATAATGCTTTTCTGTCATTCAATAGTATGAAAAGTGGAATACAAATCCAAGAAGGGTATAGTAGAAGTTTATTATAAGGTATGTATATTGTTCATCACGCAGACAGGTAAACGAAGATTTCCAAATATCCCATGGTTATGTGGCCTTTAGTTTGAATCAATGACCGCTATGTCAACAGTTTTCAACTAAGAAAACAACAACGATACTTGTAGGTGACAGGTACACGATTCAATGGAACACTAGTCAGTGAGTTTTCATGGAGTTATATTATGTGTATTTATTTTATCGTTATGTTACTCGTGTGCAGAAAACGTAATCTGCTGGAAACAGTTGTTTACAATCTTTCAGCAATTCAGATTTACACCCTACTTCATTTGTTGATCACAAATTATTAACCAAAAAAAATTTTAAACAATCAAGCTAAAAGATATTGAAAATCTTGAGTAAAGAAATCACCTCATTATCCAGTAAACATTTTTATTCATATAAATGACAATGATCTTTTATTCAACCAATTTCACCATGTTTTAAATTTTTCCTTCCGTCAGATTGCACTTCAAAGATCCATAATTTTGCGTATAATTCTCCTTTTGTTTGCAATCGCTCTGTCTTACCATATTTTAATTGGAGTTTACACCGTAAATGAACCTGATGTAAATTGTATTTCGAATAAACCACAACAAATTGTATTTATTGGAGGTTACCCAAGAAGTGGTAAGTATACATCTTGGTTTTTCTTGTTCATCAACACTAATAATAAAACTAATGGAAACGTTATCAATTATCTTTGTGAAGTACAATGTATTAGGAA
>NC_031497.1:9494791-9496491 GCF_000237925.1 Schistosoma mansoni
GCTCCTTCTGGGTTTGATATAACTGCGACGGTAAATTCTTCAAATGCTAATTCACTGAGGAAGCTGTTAGATTACAAAACGGTGTAATGGATTGAATATTTGAAGTAGTTAGTTGCCGTCTGTAGTGTGAAATAATTGATGGCTTTACTTCTACTTCGATTTTAATAGACAATTTTTCATCACTTTTACTCCCTCAGGTTATTTGTTTGCACGTTTGACGCTGTTATTTGTGAAGGTCGAATAGTCACCGTCTATTTGAACATTTCAACAGTTACTGTTAGTTGCTCCGAAAGAAGAGTCAACTGAAACCTTTTCTGTGCAGTGTGTCCTATTCTTCGTGTCATAATCAATCATCATACTCAGAAACGGTTCTTGTCACCCAGAAAACGTACATTTGTAGTTTATTTGAGTGCCTTTTCAGCTATCTGAATATGTAATAGGTTGGTTGACTTGTGATAATACTTGAGATATATTTTTGTTAGAAGTTCTGCCTATGTTCAGATATATTTGCTGTTTGGATTGATAACAAGCTATTGGGTAGGGTGTTTTATTGGTTCATTGCTCGGTTAAAAATGTGAAGTCCCAATTTCTTTATTTGATCCTGGTGTTTGCATCTCTTTATGATCGTGGTCATTTTAGCGGTCAAAATAACATGAGGCTAGTTTTCCTTACAGAATACGGGATGGAGATCTTGTTACTGGATATTCGGAGGGGAAAAGGTCCATTTTTGCAGTATTCTTTTTCACTGCTGATTGTGTTAATAGTTTAGTGTTCAACAACTAATCATGTTCAAGAGCACTGCGATATTCCATGAACCAATGTCTAGCCGCTTCATAAAGCTAGTGTAGACGAGTTCTCCTGTAGGTGTGATATAAAATTGGCTACCTTTCTTCGTCAAGTCATTCAAATACTCTTAGAAGTTGCCAAAGCAAACGACATCCTTTAAAAGCTATACATTGCCCTGTGTAGTTGTTCTTAAGTAGTGGATTACAGTAACATCTAAAATCTCACCCTCCATAGCTTGTGAAAATGGTGTCATGTCAATAATATACTAGTGACTACGGTTGTTTCCCGTCAGAATTTCCGCTTTAGTTTCTTTATCAGGTTTTAGACTATCTGACCAGTTTACTCAAATTAATTTGAAGTCCTGACTTATCAGTATTGCTAATTGCTTGTTATGCCTGATAGAATATTGAGATTAAAATAATACTTTCAACCATTTCATGTAGAATTATTGTGTGTATTTTGATTGCATATTTTTTAAACACTTGAATTATTGTAAAGTTTAATAATTTTATTTGATTGATTATGTTTGTGCCTTAATTACTGCTGCGTTTGCTATCTTCTTCAAGTTTTCCGTTAATTGGTTACCTGAGTTTTCCTTCACCTATTAAGTAGTTATGCGCACATTGTAATTTACTATATATGTGGATGTGTAGTAATGAAATTACTTTATAGTATCTTAAGAGATTGAGGCACGAGAAACCGCCATACAACAGAACAGACATATTCTAGCTAACGTCGTCTTTTTATTAAGTACTAAGTTGGAAGCAGCTCGTGAACCAATGGGCGTTTCGATCTCGTTCGTTGTTTGTTGGTCTCTGTATCGGTCCTACGTTCATAGAGTGGACTGAAAAATAATAACAGCGAACAATACAACTGCTTCCTTAATAATTTACATGTCGATCCGAAAACCCGTT
>NC_031497.1:9496691-9505951 GCF_000237925.1 Schistosoma mansoni
TTTATCAACATAAATACATCATTTTTATCAATATTCATTTCTTTCATTCAAGATTGACAGTTAAATGAACGTTGAACTGATTAGTTGATAGTTTACATTAAAATTTATTCTCTCTTCTAGTTAAATATGCTTCAATTCACGACAATATATATGGTTGTTTTGTTTTCAACTATTAGCTGAAACATAATATTGTCATGCAATTAAACAATAGCTATTATAACAAGCCTATATTTAGAAAAGAAGAAAAGAAAACTGACTAAATCCTTGTATGTTGAAAACTGATTTGACTTATTATTAGAGTGAATAAACATTTGTAGGTAATAAAATGCTTTAAGTAGTAGTTATAGTTTAACTGTTATAATAACAAAAAACAGGTTGATAGAACAACTAGAATATTCTAAGGTTATTCTATGAAGTTAAATAGTTAAAACAATTCACCAAATGATTAAAAATATTCTAAAGAAATCAAAGTTTATTATTCATTTAAAATATTAAAAAAACACAACAACTACCTTCTTAAGATAGAACATGTATTACACATCAGATAGTAAATAACTAAACAAGAGAAAACTTATTCAGGTCACATAATTAATCAATAATCTTTCACTCCCATCTTTTATCATGTCAATAGTTGTATAGTTTGAGATAAATCTAGTTTTAAAAACAACAATATCAACTACTTATATAGTTCTAATTATATTAGAATTGATATAATAAGAACAAATCAAGTTCATATTAGTTTATTAAGTTATTGTTTATATATAATAAGTGGTCTCTTTTTCGTTGAAGAATGTTGTATAAGAGATCATTCATTGAATAATCATTTAAAATAATTAGAGAAGATACTGTTGAATAGAAGGAAGGTAACATTTTTTTATTGATTTAGATGTCTATGATACCAACTACTACAGTCTTATTTACATTTTGTCTTTTTGTATGTTGGAAATTTCACAGGATATTAAAATTGTATTTGCATATTAGTATATGTAATTTCTTTAGTTCTCTCTATATATAACTAATCATAAATTCTACACTCGACTGACGTCACTAATACGAATAATAAATAATAATAATGATAATTATAACTAATGCTTACTGTGATAAACAATAAGCGGAAGTTTTCATTTTTGTTTGTTTTAATTATGTAAAATACATTTAATATCAGTTTACATCATGGATACATTAGTTAATAATGAATTACATAATCCATTATGATAAAAATCAAATTTGAATTAAATGTAAATGTGAATAGATTGAATGTTAAATGATGTAATTGTTTATGGGAATCTACTTATCGTACAAGGTATTCTCATATGTTTTATTGAAGAAAAGAATTTAAGGAATAAGGTTATTAATCAATTTGACTTTTAAATGTTGTAACAAAAACATTCTACTCATTTTAATCGTCTTATTTTATTCACTAAATCTATTGTTATTACTCGTATTACGTAATCTAGTATTATAATCTTTCTATTGCGTCATCATGGTTATTCGTTTTTACATTTCTTTACGGAATTAGTACTTTAACAAAGAAAACAATTTTCTTCACATATATACGATTGTACAGCTTGATAATAAATTCGTTGAAAAGAGATCGCTTTGCTGATTTTCGTGTTTTTTTATTTTTCATGAATACTGTCACAAAGACTGAGATAACACAAGAAATATGATACTATTATGTAAAAGTGATTTGTTTAACAAATATTAACTGCCCTAGGTGGACTTTTCGTGTCCACCAACCCGGTTAAAGCGCCGGACATTCACTTTTCGTCCTCTCAATATGGTAAACAACACCCCCGCTACGAGAAGGCAGTGAGTAGGACTTCCCTGGCAGAGGTTATGTACGCGTGACCGTATGAGAGCATTTCTAGAGGGAGAGCAGACTCTCCCCACTCTCGGCCATACCATGGCATTTAGGGACCTAAACTGAAGTAAATTTTGGTTATCTAAACTTTACATTATTGATCGTTGTTGAAATTTATTTTTTCTGGTTAAATAAACAAATCGTTATTTAGTTGTTACCCTTTTTATTATAAAGATAGACATGTATGTGGGAAAATATATTTTGAGTCATAACCATTTTTCTCTTTCATAAATTTAATAATATTCTAAACTAATTTGTCGACAGTTATTATTTATATCGATCAACAAGTTGATTTATGATTTTTCTTTCATAAAAAAGGTTGTCATAATTTTACACAAAAACTTTAATTAGTTATATGACGTATTATTGAGATTTGTTGACAAGGGAAACCTACACACACAAAAAAATCATATAACTGTCTTTATATGAATAAAAGTCAGCAATTACTTCGAATGTTAACTTTTAACATAATGTCACTAATGTCAGCTACTCAAACACTAGTTTTATTGACTGTCAAAATTTCTTTACAATGTAAGGTGTTAAAAAAGAACAATCTCATGAAATGTATTTCCAAAAAGTTCTAAACGGTAAGCTATGACTTTTTATATCAATCATATCAGAAGTAAGATAGCAACTAAATGATTCCGTTCAATAAATATCATACCATAATTCTAATTTATATTCAATGATCGGTTTTAGTTTTATAATTTAAATCACTGAATGATCTTAGTAAGACAACTACTGAAAACTAGGAAACACTGAACAACTGTGTCGTCCTTGAATGAGACTCCTTAACAGTCTGCGTCCAATTTCATGGAGAGGATTTAATCCAAGATCTTCAGGTCTTATAGCGACCAGTTAATGCTTAAACTACTGAATTAACGTCCAATGATTCATATGTCTTATTTTAGTCAATTCACTGTAATACAATATCACTATGCGATATTGTGGGTAATAGTTTTCGCACACTCTTCAGTAAGTACTTAGTAGAACGCTTTAACTTAATACACTTGATATGTTATATATATATCTTATGAAAGCCTTTTATAAACACTACTGCAAGTAGAAGTCTTACATTATGGAGTTTTTTTTGAGTTAATATAATTATTTACAGATTATAGTTTGTTTATGAACCGATCAAATTAAAAGTTAAAAAAAGTTTATCACATATCTCTTTAACATTATACATTTGTATTTAGATTGTAATGAACTATTGTTCTAGTTTTGCATAAGATTGACAAATGTAATTCAAGAAGATAGAAATTGTTTACGTTCAGTTAAATAAAATCTATGAATGGTGCTTTTTTTCTTTTAGTTATCTTGTGTAATCATCACATAGAAATAAGTGATTATCGTAGGGTAAAATTAGTTGCTGTTTTGCTTAACATGATTAGTAGTTCATGAATAGCGTAGTTAAAACTGTGAAAACCGGATAAGCATTCTATCTTGAAAGGAGTAAATGTATAACTCAGTAATTCAGTTATATGTATTAGTTAAAGTATTTAATGTATTAATATTGTAAACTTTGTCCATTCACTAAATTATTGATTTATTAATATCAATTACTACTGAATTCAGTACATTTAAATCTGACTATAGATCAGGTAAGTGAATGTGAAACAACTTGGTGTACTTTTAATGTGGTGAATAATCAGTGTTTGGATCTATAGCAAATCATTTGTTGGTGCATAATAAAATCCGTCTACTTTAAGTCTGATCGTATCAATCTTTGCTCAGTTATACAGTAACAAGTAACCAATTGTGTTCATAACTATGAACGTTATCTGGATCTATGGTTTGTGCACTTACAACACCCTCTTTGACCATTTGTTGTCTCGTGTTCATGATAGTTTTATTTAGGCTTCTCTCTCATTATGTGCTATTTAACAAAAGTAGTTAATTAAATAACTTGGAAGTATTGGACAGCATTTTCGTCCTTGTATGGGATTCCTCAGTAGTATACACCCACGATCCCACAGCAAAGTGACACAAACCAAGGACCTATGGTCTCACGCGCTAACGCTTAACATCTAGACCACTGATCTGGCCGTCATCCAACGGTGTTAATGTCCAACTTCAATCAATCCATGATCTTGCGCAACCGTTCACTCATGAATTCAATTATTAAAAATTACTACAATCTCCACAAACCCCTGTTCTAAAATTGATCATCATGTGCTCACTAGTGACTGCGTTTAAGATGGATTTCCTAAAATTCTAGCGGGAAGTCATGACCAGTGGAGCTCAATCCGTGTCGATTAGAGAAAGGTGTCGACATCAGACAGTGGATGAATGGTTGCACAAGGTCATGGATCGATTGAAGTTGTACATTAACACCACTGGATGACAGCTGGATCAGTGGTCTAGAGGCTAAGTATTCATGCATCAGTCCTAAGGTCGTTGATTCGATTCCCTATGTTGTGGTATCGTGGATGTTCACTACTGGGTGGTCCCATACTAGGGCGAAACGGTCGTCCAATGTTTTCAGGTATTTAGTTGTTGTAATGGTTGTGTAGCATAGATGGACTCATGAATTCAACCATTAAAAATTACTACAAACCCACATTCAAATAGTTAACTAACTGATCAGTAGACTCAGGAGTCGATGAGTAACTAATCAACAGTAATAGATTGATTTAGAGAAGTATGTACCATAATATTCATGTTTACTGTAGCACATGGAGTGTTGATTTTAATCCGATGTGTTTTGCTTCTCTTTTTTAATTTTTGCACAGTTTCTTGTTCAAAGATTTGTGTGTTTTCTGTGTGTAGACTATTATCTGATTTCACACCAGACTTGTAATCGGTTGGTGACCACAAAGAAAAGCGAATTATTAACTTTTATTTCAGTAACACTTATCTATTTACAGAATTTTTCGGAGCCTCTATATGTTTTTATAAGTATAGAGTACATAAATAGATAAAGCAGAAAACGTAGGGATTGTTTAATGTCCTGTACCCAGTCAACCCACAACAAAAATAGCCTGTTTAGTAAATCAAACGTATGAATCATAAATTATAAAAACCTACTATGTGTTTATTTTTGTTAAGAATGATGTCGTTGATCGTTTATTTATCCAGAGCTAACAAATAACATAATTTCACAGAGTTGTTGGCTTGAGAAAACTTTTCTTAATGTTGTATGACATGATGGTAGGCAGGTAGTGTATAAATTTATTGTGAGGTTACAAAGTATTACATAATGAATTGTCCATTTGTATCTTCCGGTATGTTCTGCAATCTGAGGTGTCTTCTTGACTGACCCTCAAGTTTTCTGCCAACGCCGTACTTTTGATGCAGTGAAACTTTTCAGTCTTTTCGAAAATTGTTGCAGCTTCGACATCACTTTCCGCTATACACCACTTACAAGCATCCTTGTGAGTAGCGTCCACTACAATACGACAAAGCTGTCACTTTTGTGTGATGATTCGTTCTTTGAGTTAGATGGTTTGATTGAGAAGCTTTAAATGCTATCACCACCTTTGTTTCACTTTAAGTGTAATGCAAATATAACCCTGTAAATAAATACTTGTTCATAAACTTGACTTTGATGTACCATGTATGTGAATAACACTTTATTATACTACTCGACTACTCATATCGGATTGTGTGAAAAAATTACGAAATCGCAACCCAACTTGAGGAATAAGATTTTCACATAGCTTACTGTAATCTGAAAGCCTAGAAGTTGGTATCCAGCATGAGGCATGGAATTCTGTAATATTTATTGTTCAAAATTTATTACTGACTTACTGTTAAATGAAATTTCTTATTACTCGTTTATTCAGAGAGGATTTACTGAATAAATTCACTTTGTGAACAATCACGTTATCGATAACGAGAAAAAATCTGTTTTATTTTGTACAAAGTAAACAGCAATCGCAAACAAGGAAAGAACTATTCAAAAATATTGTGATACGTGAAGAATAATTAGTCAATTAGTTATCTTCAATGTAGAGTCTGACACGGATATACTTTGGTTCAAGTTGAGATAACATTAGTATGATGAGATGCTTATAGTACGATGAATACTAAACAAGATCAAAACAATAAGGTATCAATGATAATGAGAAAGACTAGACATTGAGAATATAGTTCGGATAGACGGAGTGGATAGGAATGTGTAAATAACAATATCTGATAAATAGATTTCATTGAATGCACCCTCTAACAGTCTGTATTAGAATAGTTAACTATACTGTTCAGTTATTGTTTTAGTTAATAAATTTAATTCATTTACTAAAATGTCAAAATTTTAATGGCTATCTGACAAAAAGCACCCAGAATAGAATTGATGAGAAATAGAGGACATTTCGCTGTCATAAAAAATTATTGAAAAACACGTCCACATTTTATAAGGAATATTGCTTAATTAATTTATATAGTTTGGTAACTATTTCAACTGTTCTTGATTAAACGTTTGAAATTCTCTTACCCCGTCCGATTATTTTGAATTGCAGGGAATTGACTTCTTGGAAAGACTTGAATCCTACTACGACTCATATTGGTTGGTTTTTTTGAATAAAGAAAGACCAAATATCGTAGCGGGATTACATGGATTAATCTATTTCGTCGATTCTCCTCAGCTGTTTACAACCTGAAACCAAAACATTAATCATTTGGACGAAACAAGTGTATATACCTTATACCGGAAACACTTAAAATGATATTAGGAGACAGTAATACGGAAGAATTAGCACTGTTCAAAAGTTCTTTTAATTATAGGTTATATATAAAAATATTCTGAAAATAAGATAGATTATGTAATATAGACTAGTTGAGTAAAGTTCAGAATTTAGAACTAAGATATTAGAATTTTAATGAAAGTTTATGCAAATGTCTTGCGAATTGATCATATCATAACATGTGTTATTCATTTTAACAAATAATGGATTGGTTTGTTTCGCTTTCTTTCGAAATTCCAGACGAAAGGTTACCATTAAAGGAGCACCTAAACTAATAGATGAAAAATTTTTTGCATGGGAAAATCGAGTAGGTCAGATTTTAAAATCATGTACAGCTGTCGGACCTAAACGATGCACAACAATCAAATATGAATCATTGGTACTCAGACCAAGTGAAGTTTTGCGTGAACTGTTTGGTAAGGGGCACATGTGTTTTTCACTAAATCGAAATCGTCAACTTAATTATCATTTTCACTTTACCCCAGAATATTTCTAGAATAGAGTGATGAGTAGCTTGAGGCCAAAGTTGTTTCAAGTGTCGTCTATGTTAGGAGACCATGCACACAAAAGCATTCAGACACCAATCTTGTTATGCCATGATGACCTAATATGTTTATTATTCGATTCTTCTAGTGATCATAATTATTCATCTTCGCTTCTTATTTGATCTGTACTCAGTTAATCGATTTTGTCTTAAGTGTCGCATAAATATAACACTAATATCTCATTCCTTAATATTTCTGTTTCTGTGCACCCAGTTTTTTGTTCTAGAATATTCTAACATTCAACCTACAAATATTCACATTATGCAACAGCGTCATCTCTTACAGTTCTTCCATAGTTGTCGTCTTTTCTATTAATACTTATCAATCAGAACATTACTGACATTATGAGATGAAGTATGTACACTAATTTCTGATGATTAACATTGCTATATTTAAGTCGTATGCAACTGAAGAGAATGAGCGTGATAAGTCAACCTATAGTTTCATATGAGTCGTCTGTTCTTCACCTTGCTGTTTCATCGATATTTTCATTTGTATTGATAAAAGAAAATATTTACCTAATGAATGTGACCTTTCTATTCCATCATATTACCTATAATAAAGTGAACTTACCAACATATATTACAAATCCAATTGCTAAAATCAGTAATACTTTATGCAGTGCACAACTCACACATCCTTTAATCACTGACTAATCCACATATATATGAACATAACTAACCATATTTGTCATCCCTTAAATTTATTTCGAAACGCATGAGAATGATTTAAAAAACATAATGACGTTGTAGGTTAGAGAGTGATTGTCACTGGATTCAGTTAATTTATGTAATATAAGGACTTTTCAGAGATAGAAATATGTTCAGTGTTGCAATTTCCGTAACTCGCACACCTGTACTTATAGGTAATTTCTTGAACATGGTAATGTTCAGTAAAATAAAGGGGTGTGTCACCTTTAATAATTTCGTCTACACTAAACGACCTTTGATTCATAAATTTGTCAAGGACAAACACGATGTTTAACTAAATCAATATGCATCTACAGTTTACTCTGTTTTGTGGAGGAGACTACACCCGTGTCATAAACTGAGCTTCTTCTAATTGTTTGTCCTAGTGTTATCCCACATGGCTGTGAAACTACTGAGTTGTCAGTCGGCAGATGAGTTCTGGAAGTTCTTGTAAATTCTGATCAAGTTACTCTATCAATATCGTCCTTCAAAGTGCTCGAATGAATCGGCTGAAGGATGTGACGACTTGAAAAGCTATGCATGCTATAGGCCTTAGAAATTTATCGATTTCGTCTCAAGTATTATGTACAGAAGAAAGCTGTTTGCTCTTCCATACCACCTTTTTCCGCCTAGCCTCACCAATTCCAGTGTCCACGATACGAATCATATATTTCAAACATACTTGGTTTATATACAAGCAAATCAGGCCACAGCACAACATAAAATAGAAAATAACATTTGTACAATATTAAGCCAAAAGTGGTTGTGATTATGAGAAACTGTTACTAATAGATCGGGATATATTTCAAGAATAAGAAATCGTATGATAATAGGTCAAATAAAAGCTTATAATGAAAGGAATATAAATATACATATAATATAGTCACTCAATAATCATACAATAAGAATATTCGTACAATATTAGTCCATAAATAATTCCTAATGGTTACCACTCATTTGTTCTCATTTGTATAAAACAAAAAGAATAAAACTTTATTTCATTCCAGAACTCCTGATTCATTTAAATATCCTTGCAAAAAGCATTATTCAAACTTACTTCTCTACATTTTGTGGTTGTTTTATATTCTTGAATTTAAATTATAGTGGCGCTTTTTAACATTTCAATTTAACTTGCCAATTAAAACACTTTAAATCAGCAAATTACGATTTTAAAAAATTAATAATTTTCTGCCCTAGTTACTTTGTTCATATTGTAGCTGTAAATAATTCCCCAAAATCAATAGCTCATTAAGTGTTCGACATTGGATGCTGACCACGTTGTTTAAGTGGACTTGTTTAGCTGAAGGCTTTCGGTCATGCATCCGCACCAGATCACGTTTCAACACGACGTGGGACACAGCTCCTACGTTCATTAGCCAGCTCATAGAAAAGGTCCTCGATATATTGGTAACGAAATCAATATATCTTTCCTGCCCTCTCTCGTCTGACTTCTGATTTCTATCTGACTGGGAACGAT
>NC_031497.1:9506151-9553557 GCF_000237925.1 Schistosoma mansoni
ACGGATATTTAACTTCTGTTATGGTGGTCGGTGATGGTGATTGTTTTGGTGACATTTTGTATGGTAGTAATTTTCTACCTTCCTATTCATATACTTTCATATATCTAACTTAATAATAATAATAATGAGATCTGTGAAATTCTTCCTTATCTCTCACTGTGAAGAATATTCAACCAACATATCTTTATCTGTGATTATGGTCCTTTATTGTTTCCATGTTGACTTTGTTTTATTTTTATATACATACTATATGTGATAACAAGAAATTTTTTGAATAATAATTTTGAATCCAGTTTATTGTTTTAAAGGAATAACAAGTAGATATATGAGTGAGACAATGTATAAACGAAATTTCGAAGTATTGGCCAGTTAATATTTTTTTATTTATATTTGAATAAATTTTTTAACTATTTAGTGTTTTATTTTTGATCGTTTTGAAGTAAGCGGAATGTTTTGAAATTGTCAGGATCTAAATATTTATACTATTGAACCGTTTGTTGTCCGAACTAAATTAATAGTTAACCAGGACGAAACGCGCATCCTGGATTCCACTGCTAGCCACCATCCATCTTTGCTTACCATGATTGTGAATTTATGCTATATCGAGGCAATACGCACAATATGCACATATGTCAATTAGAGACTGACCAGTTGCAGTCCTAAAACACCAATGGGAAGATTCAAACAAACAATACTAGGTGAATTTAAATTAACAGTTACTTACCTCAACAGTTGATAATACTAATGAAATTTTTAAGTAATTATTGAGTACATAAAGTTTCACAATTCAAATGGAGTTATAATCTAAAGTACTATACATTTTCAAAATTATTTATAGTTGTGTGTAGGTGATCTGAATTATATATATATATATATATATTATTGCTTGGTCAAATACTATTCAAACATTCTGCTTAAACATCATAAAATAATAGTTTAGTAGCAGTGATAACGAAAGGGACTAAGCATTAAGAACACGGTTCAAAGAAACAGGAAGAAAAGGTATGTATGTACTAGTACTAGAGCTAATGGTCTAAAAAAGACAAAAAGTGGATGCAGTTGAGGATTTGTGATTGAGTCTGAGATACAAACAATGTCTACTATAATTATTAATTATGTGTTTATGTAATTTAATGAACAATAAACATTTGATCTAGAGAGCGTTTAAATTACAGTTTTATGTAAACTTATATAAATAGATAACCATGTGAATATTGCGATGAGTTGTTATACCAGATAACATAATAGATGGATTGGTGGTATCAGTGGAATCCAGAACACATTTTTCATCATGTACGTGACTCGTCAGTTGTTTGTACTTGTATTTATACCTTCGATAAGTAGGGCAGATTTGGATTTCGTATATTATTTAACTAAATTTATCTTGTTTATATCATTCATTTAAAATACGATATTTTGTCGATCGAATTTTCTTTTTTTTATCAGTAACTTTATTGGTTGAGTGGTAGTTAAACATTACAGTATTATTAAATTGTGTCTGAAAAGTTAGCATGTCACTCACCCAGATAATTGTTTCCTGTGACTAGTTTTAAACATAGAATAACAAAGTTTATTAGAATTGGGGATTTTAATTACTGAAATCAATAGTAGTTATTGATAGGTCAATACAGAGCTCTGCTAACGCTGTTCATAATTTCCATTGGAAATCCCCTAACAAAACAATAACATATGAATCAAAGGTGATGAAATTGATTAGAAGAAAACAATTGATGGAATGGATCACTCAAATAAAGTGTTTTTTAACTTCATTAAGTAATGCAAGACACACTTGAAGTGGTATGTTTGGAGATTGTAAAGATATTTCGTGAAAGATCATCAATAACCTAGAAACCAAATTCCTTTATGTTCACATATATCAGACGTCAGAAATCAAAATCTGAAGGTAATTAATATTAAATAAAGCTATTGTAATTGTCACAAACTTCATTATATTTAGTTATAAGCTATGAAGACCAAAGAACAAATGTATATTTGTCACGTACAATGTTGGTTAATTCAAAGTGTTAAATATCTTTCTTCATTCATGATAGAATGAATGCTTCTTTTAATGTCCAAGATCTTATAATGTCCTATTTTCATTCTTGTTTATTAAATGCACGTAACTACAGTCATTCTTTAACATTTTTATATCAAAGATCCTAGCACAAAATATGATGCAATAACCAATTAGTTTATCCAAATTACGAACACCTTATTTATAGTTTCTTGTCAAGTGATGATATATTTGTAAGTCTAAAAACTGATATACATATCATGTGTACAAACTGTATGTGTGAAAGTACGTTTCATCCAGTGCATTTACTAATCATACTACAATATCAAAACGATCCAAAATACTGAAGTTTGGGAAAATAATTGCCTAAGGACTGTAGAACCCGTGTATACCATACACGATTAACTATGGATCTTCTAAGATAATCCAATCGAGTATTACCCATTACTTGATTCGAAAATGTTTAATAATTAATTGTGTACCTGGTTGAAAAAATGTGAATTTACTTCATATATGCCCAACGAGAAGCGACTTGTCAGCAAATTTGGGTGTGTCTTGTTTACTACCGAGTTGCATATCTGACAGACAATTAGTCAGATATATTTTTTAGATATCACGTATTGAAAAGTTGTTTTGTTTGTAGGTTACTTATATTTTTGTAAGTAAACGACAGTCAATGACAAATTTGGGTGTAAGACAAGACATGAAATATTGATATCTAATTGCCTTTTTCTGATAAGAGGTAACTTTGGCTTTCAAGCACTTGGTCAATATTAGAGTCATCTATATATCTAGACAATACAATTTGATTCAATCAAGCAAATTAGTCATTGTCTAAGCTCTAAATTCTCGCCGAATACAGTACATGGTATAAGAACAACTATGTTCATTTAGATGTTATGTGAGTGGAAGCAGTCACCCGGTAACTTTCGACCTAGGTTTCATGCTAGTTGGCGTGCTTCATCACTACGTTACTTCACTTCTAAATATGATACACAGGATGTCGAATTACTTAGACTAAACGGACGTATCGCGACTTCATCAATAAATTTGGTCAGGAGTAAGGAACAGGCAAACATGACATTAATCAACATCCATTAATTAGTCAAATTTATGTGCATTATGTTAGAACCATTAAATCTGCATCGCTTCTGAAATATCATCCTGTATAATAAACATGTAAAGATTAATTCGACTGCTGCTGTGACAAACTCTTTTCGAATAAAAAACTACTGTAATTAAGATTATTAACACAATCAAGGAACACAATATATACTTTGACAGATTATTTATAGAAACGATCAGTAGTTTGATACATTAAGTACTAGAAAATTCATTATCAAGTGATGAACGTGAAATTCTGACAAAATACAGCTTATTGTATAACTATACTTCATATATCAACCATAGCTTCATATCTAATATGTTAAATCTTATTAGATAAAATGAGTTTACTTTTCAGTTCATATCAAAAATTTGCTTTGAAATCTTTTAATATTCAACATCAAAGTTGTTTTAATTTTGAAGTTAAACGATTAAGATTGTCGGAATATTGAAAACAAAAGACATTTTTGTGAACAATTAAAAATTAAATGAAGTGTTTGGCGTTTATCTAAAACTTTTCGATCAATAAATTACAAATATAAAGATCTTTCATTTCAAAATATCCGTAAAACGTAAAGTATTTATCCTTTAAAAAATTATTTTAAAAATATTAACTGTTTCGATTAGTTCTACTGTATGGAGCGGAAACCTGGAGAACTACAGAAGCCATCATCCAGAAGATACAGGTGTTTATTAGCAGTTGTCTACGCAAGATACTTCGGATCCGTTTACCAAACACTATCAGCAGCATTATACTGTGGGAGAGAACAAACTAGATTCCAGTGAAGGAAGAAATCAAGAAGAAGCACTGGAAGTGGATAGGACACACATTGAGGAGAGCACCCAACTGCGTCACAAGACAAGCCCTCACACTGCATCCTGAAGGCCAAAGGAGGAGAGGAAGACCAAAGAACACATTAGGCTGAGAAATGGAGACAGACATGAGAAGAATGAACGAAAGTTGGGTAGAACTGGAAAGGAAGGCCCAGGACAGAGTGGGTTGGAGAATGCTGGTCGGCGGCCTATGCTACGTTAGGAGTAACAGGCGTAAGCAAGTAAGTAACTGTTTGGATTGTATTACAGAAGTTAAGGAATATGTTTCTTACTAGTTGTTAGTCATCATTAAAGTATATCCTCATTCTTGTTGGAACTGATGCCTCCAGTGATGTTTAAACTGACATTATGCGGTACCATTGTCATAGAGGCTACCATCAAACTATTTATAATACAACCTATTTAATTTAGGGCTGAGATGTTTACTGTGGCTGACAACTCCTTCCTTTTTTAGTGTATCACTCTGAATGACAATTAAGACATGGTGAACCAAAAACAAACTATGTGATTCAGTATATTTATCATTGTATAAAATTGAACTGTTGTTGATTGATAACTGGAACTGTTTCTAATTATCAATGTCTTCTACCATTTAGAAATGATACCAATCAGCTGGACTGTGTACATATAATAATGGTGATTAAGGTTATTGATGAGGAAAAATTCTGAATGATAATAAATTGCAGAACTCATATGCTACCTAATATTAATAACTAAGTTTGGTCGAAAACTCTTTAATGTTTAGCAATGTATCACTAATAAAACATCTGATCAGTCACATGATAATGATGAAGAAGTGATGTGTTTCAGAATAGTCAATTAAAGATAAGTAATAAACAAAACGTTTTCTTTCCATTGAATTAGAATAACAGAAAATATGACTTATTATGTATGTTAATGACAACATTTTCAGGTTTTAAATTATAGATAAATTAATCTTCATGATTCGAAGATAAATCGATTACTTTTAACAATTAAATTCCTGTTTATTACTAAAACAAAAAGCTGTCGAACTTTGTTATTTTACAGCGTTTAGTTACAAACGAATCTAATGATTTGCAAAGGTCTGATTCGCATAGAGTGTAGTAAATGTATTTTTATATTAACTATGTATTCCGAAACACTTAAAGTTACATTTTTAGGTGTATATTTTAGTGTAGAGGACAATGGATTTCATCTGTTTATAGAAATCACCATTGTGTGCCGGCTCAGTGGTCTAAAGGTTAAGCGTTCGGGTGTGAAACCGAAAGTCCTGGGCTCCAGTCTCACGTGCGGGATCGTGGATGCACACTACTGAGAACTCCCATACAAGGACAAAACAGCCGCTCAATGCTTTCAGGTTTTCATAGGTTGTCTAGCTTAGATCGACTCGTGAATTCAACTGAAAACCACTTTATATTGATAAAACAGTTCTCTGATTGAAATCAAGTTGAAAATTTCATGTGTCAATTAAGTGCTTGGAAGTAGTTGATAGGAAATCCTGAATCTTAGTTTCTTGTAACTTGGCACTTATCAATAAAAAACACCTGTAGTCTTGAAAGAACTGGCACTCCCTTTATTATTTGAACACACTTTACGTAGCTCACGAAAGTCGACTAGCACTAAAATTAGGTCGAGGTTTCCTATTGACTACCCCCTAATAGCTTAATATCTCAGCATAGTGCCCAAAATGTTGAGTCACTTATACTACTGACGCCATTGAGAATTGATTGGTGGATTTAGAGTAGTACTCAAAGAGCTAGACTATCATGAGACTGGTCACTAGTCAGTTATTATTCATTTACAAAGTCATTGATTTCTTATAACATTCAACCTGATTAGAGACTTTAATTCAACTAATAAGATGAATGCCTTTAGTCTACTGTGACTTTGGACTCAACATTTCGTTGGTCATAGACACACTCGGAAGTGATACATTTAAAAAAAGGCTGAAAAAGAACTGCGTCTGTTAAAGTTCAGCTCTAATTGTTGACAGCATGTGAAACATTGAGACGCTACGATTTATGTATCCATACTTTAGATATTAGGTTTTCATATACATTTAAGTTTATTCGATTCCTTTTAAGACTGATGATACATTTCTAGACGTTTTTTAATTCACTAAATATTCCTCATTAGACACTAAAAAACAAGTTTAGGGAATAAATATTGCTTCTCGAATGGTTCTTCATCAGGGCTTCGCACTAATTTCTGTCTTACAAATGAGTAGAAAGTCGATACCAATCAGATTTTGGTGGGTTAGTTTAACAATGTAATAATCAATTAATTACACTACGTTTGGAAAATTAAAATAAAAAAAAATTGGGACCCTTATATACACGTGGAGACCTAATAATTAGGCAATTCATCCTTATTTTATGAACTTATTATTAGCCGGCTCAGAGCCTATTGGAAACATTTGATATAATCCATCAGATAATCAATTTCATAATGAAAGCAGAAAAGTGTGACACCATCTTCTTTCTAGACATCGTATTGACGAGAAGAACTCATGGCTTAACAGGAAGCGTTTATCGTAAACCCATTACACAAAGCCAGTATACACAATTTTCGAACTTAGTCCTCTTACAATATAATGAAAACTTAGTCCAATGTTTGGACTGATGATAATTTTGAGGAGCGATTGAAACCAAATCATGATTAACTACGTAAACACCGATACGCATCAAAGTTTTTCGTGAGATATATGCCTACAACTACATCCAAAGTAAAACCACAGACAGCACCAAAAATACCTGTATCCTTGAAATCACAAGTCAAAAGTGTTGTAATCAGAGAAATAGCAACTGGATGCATATCAAAAGCCTTAGAACGTACATTCAGTGCAACAAGATTATATCTTGCTTTCCTTAGTTGACCAATAGTGAATTCATATTATAAGGATAAATTGCCTAATTCCTCAGTCTCTATGTGTATTTACTACTTCAACTGCTCTTGTGGAACTGATTATATTGGGCTTACAACTAGACAAATACATTATCGTATTTCTGAACATAGCCCCTCATGGTTAAACAAATGACAAAAAAAGTAATAAGAATCTATATCTTGGCACACCTAGTAGATACTGGTTATCACATAAATAAAACTTCAGCATATATATATATATATATCAAGTTTATCGAACAAAAATAATTCGTACTCCTAGAAATTTCAGCATGCCTTCTATACTGATCCTTATTTAATGCCTTAAAAGACCAAACTCGATTTTTTATTTTCTGATGACTTATAAAACAGTGATAATATCGGTAGTCGATGGCAAAGAAAATAAAAGCTTCAAAAGAATTACATTGTGAAAAATTAGCATCATTTATCATCTTATAGTGTTGTGGTGAACCATAGAGACTTTTGAAGTTTGGATTATTAATAAATAGTAAATTAAATTACATTGAATGATCGATGATAGAAAATAATTATAAATTACATGGTTCTCTGACAGTAATTGAAGTTGTTATGGAACCATTTTAACAAATGACCATAAAGTGCTAATTGGAGACTATCTTCGAATTGAACATCATGGAGATGAATAATTCACTCACCTAAAATATTGAGTGAAGATTACATTATATCACAAACTAACTGAAGTCAGAATGTAATTAACTGAATTTCAACCCCGTTGTTGAAAGGTATGTTGTTGGCCACAACATAAGTCTGCGTTACTAATGAGTCGCAAACTATAAAAATGAATAATCCAATACTTAATGATTTGTAGAGGTTGTGCGAATATCATTCTTAATCAAAATTTTATTTTGACAAGATTTTTACGGTTATAATGAACCATTATGATAATATATGTTAAGAGCTTAAAAATATGGATTTCGTGCTCAGTAAACCTTTATTTGACAATTTATAGGTAGAATAAGTTCAACAGTACTATCAGTTATGTTGGATATATTCAGGGCATATTCAAGGAAAAATGTTGAATATATATTACCAAATAAAGCACAGCTTAATAATTATCGTCTGAATGTATCAGTATTTGATTGCTTTGACCAAATCTTCTTTATTTGAACGTCTAGTAATAATTGACTGTACTCAAATTTATTGTGTTCAATTAAACTAGTTAATTGTGACAATTATTATATATGCAGATAACATAATAAATATTTAACAACAATAATAATAATGATAATAGTCGGCTTCTTATTCTTAGTTGTTTGAGGAACAAGCTCCCGCTTTGAATCAAATCAATGTCTATCCTTCAGTCTACTTGTTCATGTGAAGCAGTTTATATTGATCACACAAAACGAGCCCTCTCGATGCCTATCTCCAAACATTACTTTCTCCGGCTATGTAAAGGACTAAAAAAGTCAGTCAAAAGCTCAATCTTGGAGCACTCAGTTAATTCTGGTCAATTTATTCAACTAGGATACTAAAAAATCATTCTTACGGTCAAAAGAATCAACTGAAAAGGAATACTAATTGAAAACCTACATATAGCAGAAGCCAGAACTATACACCAATTGAAGCGTAAGCTTGTTCACAATCCCTCATTATACCATAGTCTTAACCTTCCCTTCTATCTTCTATAACCTGCTGTTTTTTATTCCTGCTTCTTTATAATTATTTGTGACAGTTATTAACTAGCTATTATTCTTCTTTAAATCATTCTGTTCCTAATATCTAACAAGTGGATATTTATCTTCATCTTGGCACATTCCATTAGCCGTTGTATTGTTAAATAATTTTCTCCAATATCTCATTTTTGTAATATAGTTTACAACACGATGCCGCTTCAATTTTCTAATTATTCGACATCATTCTATTTTCTTATGGACTATTATTTCCAACAAATAAATAACTATAAAGACGATTGTACGCATTAAGTAATTTAAATCGTCGATAAGAAAATTCTCTTTACTGAATTGTTTTCATGCTTCTTCGGCGACATAATTGGTCTCTATCGTTATTTAGTAATAAATAATTACGGCTGATAGACTGAGAAACCAAATTAATAAATCAAGTTATTAATCAACATATTATTATTTAACATATGCTCACTACTGACTGGCTTCAAGAGGTATTTCCTGAAGTTCTAGTGAGAAGCAGTGACCAGTGGAGTTCAACCGGGTCTGGTGTGAGATAGTAACTCACTGAAGACAGTGGTGGATGTGTCGCTCAATTTCGTGGATTAGTTGAAGTCCTGGGCTCGTCCCAACTGCGGAATCCTGGATACGCACTACTCAGAAGTCCCACAATAGAACGAAACCGCCGTGCAGTGCTTCCAGGTTTTCCACGGTGGTCTAGCTTCAACTGATTCATGATCTCAACTATTGAAATTACATTATTGTTTATTTGTTAAAGGAATAATACTTGTTTTTCTTCGGTAAAGTCGTGATAAGAAATTATTGGACTTGAGGTAAAAAGATATTGAAAACAAAAATACTAAGGAAAAATGAGTTAAAATGTTAATATAGTTAAAATAGACCCTTTTTAATTTCTCAGTAATAGAGTTTCCATGGAGTTTCATGTCTTTTTAAGTGAGTGTACATGTGTTTAGTTTAATGTATTGTATTTACTCACAAATACATAAAAGCATATGTTTCTTAATGGGTCATCAGTGAAACTAGTTCTTGATCACTACAGAACAATACTGTTGTTTATTCTGAAATGATCAATATTCCACTTTTATTTGTTAGCAACGTTTGTTATAATGAAATAAACAAATGTATTTCGGTGCACCATCCACTCAAAAATTGTCTGTTTTTACTCTTATTTACTTTACCAGTAATTCTCAAATAAAAGTAATGGATGCCAGTGATTTCACTCAAAATAAAGTAAGCAAAGTCAACATGAAGTAACATAAATCTCTTTAGTGTATTCACTCCACATAGTTTACTAGCATATTTAAAGCCTTATTAAGTAATCACACTTAACTCAGAGACTGTTGTGATCTTTCACAGTTGAGAGACGTAAACTGTTAAACACAAAGTATTAGAGAATATGATATTAAATGTCTATGTATCTGAAAAGTTATAATCACTTTCACAGAACTTTTATCTGACTATTTGTGAAGAGAAATTCACTGTACACTGACATTTCATTACTATGTAGCGAGGAATTAAGGGCCTCAAATTCAAAAGATATTAAAAAGTTCTTACAGCGGTCGAATCATACGTTTGAGTCACCTATGTTCCAAATGTGTGAATGCTACAACTAACCACCTGTTTTAGATTGGTTAAAACAAAATAACCATGAATGTTAAATGTATGTCCTTAAAGAAATCAGAAGCAAATATATTGATAATCAGGCACATTATATATGATAAGTAGACAAAACGTTTGAACAGCTGAACTGTTAGACATTCCACGAATCTCATTATTATTATTGTGAAGTTAGAAATATGAAGCTATATGAATAGGAAGTTAGAAAATACAAAGTAGAAAATTACTACAATACAAAATGTCACCAAAAACAATCACCATCACCGACAACCATAACAGTTAAAAATAATTAACACTTGAAATCTTTAACTCATCAACAATAAATTGGGAATGTTAACATTTCACAATAACTAAAAATACACTTCTCGACATTCATAACAACAAACGATTTGAGAAGAGTATGTACACATACTTTACAAGTATCACGTAGTTGACACAAAACAATGTTGACAACGGAAGTAAAGTATCACACGTAAAATATGCTGTTAGAATATCCGTCTAGATTGTGGATCATTGATCAGGTGACTAGTCATATTGACTACCTGGTTCTCTGGAGTACCGTAATCAGGTGGTACACCCAAATCAGCGTAACCAAGTGTTTTCAGTACATCACTTTCTCGGCGTATTGATGAGATGAAGGATTCAGGCAACACCGATCCATTGGAAGCCCATGAAGTTAGTGAAGCCAAGTGGATTGGATGAACAACCTGTGAAGTACTCGGTTCGAGTCTGTGTGTGTGAGTGTATATAAACAACAAGAAAAGTGGTTAACTGAGAAGACGTGAATTTCGTCATGTGCGATGAATATAAATGACAGACTGATGGACAACAGTGTATCCATCGAAAACTATGTAGATTATGATTTTTCCTGAGATCCAAGATTTCTACTGTACTGATGTTGCAACTAGTAGTGATGTTTCTGTCAATGAGATGTAGGTGTTTGGCACGTTTATCTCGACCAAATGCAGACGAAACTGAGTCGGATTTAATAACCTGTCAGTAATTTAAATGGACACACTATCATTTTTTTGCCAGAAAAGCTCTCTCACGAAATGTTCAATTGAAGTCATTCATTCGATGGAAGAGTGAACATCGAGAAAAAACAGTTTGTTAGTGTGTTAGGCAGTTGGGTATTGTCAACAGGAATCACTCGAATTAGTTTTCATACTAGTTGACACCATTACTCAGATGTATCTGTTATCGTGAAGAAATCGATGTTCTCTATGAGTTTCGAATAATCTTCATCAACGAAGTACACGATCTTAGATAATGTCACTGAGTGATTTGAGTAGTTACTGACCTGATGTGAGAGTGAGATATTTACAATTATCTGATTACTGTGTTGTGACTAGTGTGATATTTGTGAATTTCTTTGCAAGCTGATCAGAATGAGGTGAATCAGTTTATAAGGAAGTATCAATTTATAACCACATGCAAATGGATTCATTATTCACGTGACTTACTTGCTTAGAGAGCTATTGTTCATGACCGTTTGATGATGAAGAACGATTGGATCCCATGGTATTTCCAGGAATTCTATAGGAACAAATATATACAAATGAGTGAATAAGACAGTTATATTTTAGAATGTGCTTTAAGGTGATAATAAAGTGAATGAGTTTTGTTCATTTTTGAGGTGTTCAAAATACCTGCAAGTATTGATATTCTAAATAGATTCACTGATGTTAATTAGTGTGCAAAATATTTTGACTCATTTTTTATGAATCTATTTTTAATTATCGATGTTCCCACACACGTTAGTTGATATTTCAACCCGTTTCACTTATTTACTTGAATTTTTCACTGAACGCCATACTCGGGGAACGCAGACATGTGAAGTTGTAAACAGCTGGTGAAAACTATGAAATAAAGTGAATTGATATTATTTCACTTCAGTTGACAAAACATTGGTTTGATAATTCCATATTATTGCTCTGGGATAACATACCATTGTGTTGAGTAATGTAATCACTAGAATTATGGCTTATTGTAAATATGCAATAAGAATAAGTCTTAGCAAAAACAAAACCCAAGTTTAACCTTTCTTAATATGTACTATTAGACGATTATTAGAAAACAGATTATCGTTGGGCATAACCAAGAATACTAACGTTCTTATGTTGTACGAAGAAAATAGGGTTTTAAGAAGAATCTAGATAACAGAATTATGTTTACGGACAGGCTTTTTTCAACTTGAGTACTTATATTTGACTACATAAAATACATTTAATGTATTATACAGAATATATAGTTTAGAATACAACTCTTAAAACATAAACTTTGTGCACTCTAAAATCATACGTTTTAGTACAAGTTTATAAAATGCGTTGCTGTAATTCAAGAACTTTTCGGTTGAAACTAAGAATTTATCCTAATGACCGATATAAGTATGAGATTCTCTTAAGGTGAGCTTAATAACAATTTGGATAATACTCTTAACTTTGAATTTTCTGAAAGATCATCAGCATTGGATACAATATGATGAACAATTTATAAACTTACATCTAAAGCATCATAATGATTATTTCTTACCACAGAAGAAATAGTTACAAGTAAATATTTAGTAACCTGGCTTTATGATCTCTATTTGAAATCAGTATTCAAAATACCATAACAACTAAGATTTAAACATGAAAGTGATTAGTATACAGTTAGAATATCGTTTTTAAGGCAGAATGGTTAATGTTATCTAAAATATATTGATATGAACAAAGTAACTAGGGCAGAAAATTATTAATTTTTTAAAATCGTAATTTGCTGATTTAAAGTGTTTTAATTGGCAAGTTAAATTGAAATGTTAAAAAGCGCCACTATAATTTAAATTCAAGAATATAAAACAACCACAAAATGTAGAGGAGTAAGTTTGAATAATGCTTTTTGCAAGGATATTTAAATGAATCAGGAGTTCTGGAATGAAATAAAGTTTTATTCTTTTTGTTTTATACAAATGAGAACAAATGAGTGGTAACCATTAGGAATTATTTATGGACTAATATTGTACGAATATTCTTATTGTATGATTATTGAGTGACTATATTATATGTATATTTATATTCCTTTCATTATAAGCTTTTATTTGACCTATTATCATACGATTTCTTATTCTTGAAATATATCCCGATCTATTAGTAACAGTTTCTCATAATCACAACCACTTTTGGCTTAATATTGTACAAATGTTATTTTCTATTTTATGTTGTGCTGTGGCCTGATTTGCTTGTATATAAACCAAGTATGTTTGAAATATATGATTCGTATCGTGGACACTGGAATTGGTGAGGCTAGGCGGAAAAAGGACCAATCGGAACTCTAAGCTACCCATACTAGCGTATGCGTCATTAGATTGTTCGTATAAATTAGTGTATCTAAATTGGCAATCGCATTTGGCGATAATCACATAGTTAAGAACATAAAACTTTCGATAAGCTACCATTGGCCATAGTTATTCGTCTTTGATATTTTCATTTCAATTAAACGTTCATATTTTCAAAAATATAACACAATGCTTGATTTATTAATTAAACTACTTGAATTATTTCAACTATATAAATTTACTAAAATCTCCACAAAACCTCCTCTTCTGATAATGATCAACATATGTTCACTACTGACTGGCTACAAGAGGTGTTTCCTGGAGTTCTAGTGGGAAGCAGTAACCAGTGGAATTCAACCAGGTCTGTTGGGAGATATCAACTCACTGAAGACATTAGTGAATGTTTGCTCAATTTCGTGGATTGGTTGAAGTTAGACATTAACACCGTTGGATGCCGTCTCAGTGGTATAGTGGTTAAGCTCTTGCGCGCGAGACTGATAGGTCCTGGGTTCGAATCTCTCAAAGCGGGATCGCGAATGCGCACTGCTGAGGAGTCCCATAATGGGACGAAACGTCCATGCAGTGCTTCCAGGTTTTCCATAGTGATCTACCTTCAATTGACTCACGATTTCAACCATACTCGATTTATTTATTATCAACCATAATTAAAATTATAATTTTCAAGCTATTGAGTTAATTTATTTCAACCAGGTTATTTTAATATTCAAAATATGTGTTCATTTCTTGTTTGTTTGTAATGAATCATTTAATTTTGTATTACCATTTCTTAACAAAATGTAACTAAAATAATAATTTATTAAGATTCCAATTGCTTTTTATAGTAGATAAGATGTTGCAATGCATAAATAGGAAGTAACCGGTATTTCAATACACATGGACTAAATCAAGTTATCAGTCCTAAGAATCATCATTCTTTTTACTGAATAAGCTGGCATGTTTCGCTTCAACGTTTCTATTATATATTTTCTAGATATAAAAAGGAATCAAAATTCATTATATAAATACAATTACCTTTGCTAGGGATTACTAGCTATATGTTTTAGACACCAAGATTGTAAGAAAAGTGGATTTTTGCCTTTTATTTGGTCTTTACATTTATATCTAATAAAATAATTTACTGAATTATGGAGGATTTGATAGCAGAATATATTGTAGTGAAGGAGAACACAGGCAGGGATAACCAAACAAATTTGAGCACACATTTACAGAATTTCATAGTAAAATCTGAGAACCATACAGTAAATACTTTATTTGGGAAATGTCAATCAATTTTCTCATATTTCATTGTTCCTTCGTTTCCACACTAATTATTCTCTGTTCTCGTTCTCTTTTCTTTGATCTTAATAACTTTCTACCACCAGGCATTTTACTTTCGACTGATGATGATACTACTTGTATCTGTCGACATCAGTAGCACACACCACAATTTAATTAAATATTTTAAGGAAAATAGAAAATTTCTATTCATTTCAATGATAAGTACCAATGAGTTTTATAACAAACTATCAATACGAACTAACTATGTATGTTTCATTCTAATTGCGATAATTTTAATTTGGATCTATCCTTTGATGATTATGTATTTAGATAACTAAAGTATTTGATTATGATGATAATTTCCTTTGAAAGCTTCATAGGATGAATAAAAAACTTTAGTTTTTAATATTAGAAAATGATCTACAAGAAGACAAGAAACAAAAAAAATTTCTTATATGGATAAATAACACATTCTTGAAATTTAGAACACCTAATGTTTTTTATTTTGTGCACTGCTGTGCATAATCCAATTCTTCTACTTATCTGCCAAAGTTATTTGAAATACGCTCTACTGTCATTATCAAAATATGTATTGTAGATTGAAAAAAAATGAGCTGGAGAGATAATCAAATCATGTAGACATTAATGACATATTCAATTTCAAAGGGATTGGATTATCCTGTTGTTGATATTTTGACTTCAATTTGATCAGTCTTCGTTAGCATATGGGAATGTTATGAGCATTTTCTGAATTCAATCATCATTGAACTAAAACTCATCTCTGTTGGACAATTGAGTGACTACCTGGACTCAGTGGCTAAGTGAATAACAGTACAGCATCTGTAGTGAATTTTAATCAATTCAAGTTCCGGAGTGAACATCAACTCTGGGATGTAGGTATTTCCAGTATTTTGATTGAAGTGAGCTCATTAGTTCAGGTGAGTTTCATGACGTTAGATATATGTAGTTATTTTGCAAGTGATCGGTATGAATACTGATATCTTACTTTACTAGTGAATTGATCACAGCACGCCCATCACGTACCATGTGAACGAATTTCGCCTCAGGAAATATTTCCGCCAAATATTCAAGATGAATAAATGATAGTGGATCTTTATTACACAGAACAGGTGCATTTTTTCCAGCATTTCTGATTAAAGACGATATAAATGATCGTACAGCAGAATCGATTGCAACAGGATATAGACCAGCAGCTTTAAGTCGTTCACTTTCTTTTCCTTTACTCCACCGACCTCGTAAATTGAGGATCCTGCCCCAAAATGCCCTGGTACGGCTGAGGATGAGGAGAGTCTCCTCTCCTCGAGGTACTCTCACATGGCCACGCGCATACAGCCATTGACAGGGAAGTCCTGCTCACTGTCTTCTCGTGGTGGGGGTGTTGTTTATGAAATTGAGAGAACGAAATACGAATATCCGATGCTTAACCGGGTTAGTTGACATGGAGGGTTCACCTAGAGGAAACCCTGATCCCAAATCAATGGTCAACATGAGCTCCCGGCTCCTGGAGGAACAATTGGCGTATGAACCTATTCTTGGTCACTGGCTACCATAGGATGCATCTCTTGACGTCGCTCCACTGTTTTGTGGATCAGACCTTTAGGTAGAAGTCTCTGGGTGTGACCCCCTATTAAAACCATCTGCTTCGGTCTGGGCAGCCGAGCAATATCACAGCCCACACACAAATCAAATGATTTGTGCGGCGTATATGTATTCACTGCCCCTTCGTACCAATATTATGTGTTGAAATAAATGAAATAAATTCGAGTATCTTGAATATTACGCTACTTCCAGGACTACACCGGATTATTGGATGTACATCTAGCAAGACATACATAAGAGTAATGCCTGTATATGAATTTATAATGAAAAAAATTAATAAAATCATGTGATTAGTCGACATTGTATGTACTTATAAGAACTGATGATGCAAATAATTGTGTTTTTAATCTGGTGAGAATAACATAGTTCGAAAACTGTCGGTGTCGAATTTAATAAGTGCACATCAACTCAATAAATCATTTGGAAGTTGAGATTAAATTTAATTTAAATCGAAAGATTTGAATTTAAGGGTAAGAACATAGGAAAAGTCATATCCTTTACTCAACATTGAAAACGTTGCAGTTGCAATGCATTTTCACGATTTCACATAGAAGTATTTCAGTGGGTTGAATATTTATATATAAAGATATTGTGCAGTTCAGAATAATCAAATTTAAGGAAATGAGCAAACTGAATAAGAACACTGATATATAAACAAAAAATATTCTCTACAATAATTTCACTCCAGGTTTTACAGTTATATGTCCAAATAAACAATCCAAATAGTGACCGGGTTTAAGGCAAATAGTTTAAAATTATAACATTTGGATTCAGGATTATTTGGAAGATTAAAATTGAATTGTTGATATTGTAATGACTAATATGAAATGTCAACTTGAGTCACATTATACGTTTAGTGAAATTGCGAGTTTAATCGTCAGGATTGATATGGGTAACATAAGTTTAGAGTAATGATAATGCGAATACGAATCTGATCAAATCTTTAGTGGAAGACTACATAGTGTATAACTCTGCCTATAGCTCTTCTAGGGATACTGCCTGTCCCAATCGCTGGCACAGGAGGAAGGTTGAGTGTGAGGTCAGAAACCCCATCCCGTACAAAACAACCTTGATAAAAAAATACCGCTGGCCAGAATAAACAGTTTAAACCATTTAGACTCTGCCCTGTCGATGCACCTTCTAACAACCACAGCAAAACTTTCTATATGTACACGGAACGTCCGGACAATGTGGGAGACCGGAATGACCAATCAAATGAATACAAAAATGAAGAGGTACGCCTTGGCGGTTCCCAGGATCAGTCAAACGCATTGAACCCAAGCTGGATAGAAAAGAATATATCCTATAGAGATGCTGCTGTACTCTGGTCACGAAGTGGAAAGTGCTCCACACATTCAGGAAGTTGCTCTGATACTATTCAAGTGGTCACAAAAATCACTTTTAGAATAAGAATCTGGTGGTTCCAGAATCCTCAAAGCATCCTTCAAAACGAGGAAGGAGGGAATTACAACGAATGTTATCCAATGTTGTGCAAACACCGGTGATAGTGTAGTGACCGGCCAGTCTTGATAAGAACTCGATTGGAATAACAGAAACAATTATTATTGTTGTAACCAATTGTACCAGAGATTGTTTTACTGTATTTGTTTAACTGTATCAAACTCACTTCTTGTTTCGCTATCCGCCTTGTTTGGTTCGAACTTTCTCACGCACTGCCCATTTCGCCTGTACCCTTTGGCACGTCTCGGTATTATTTCGATACCACGAGATCGCCAATAAATATACTTGATCTGGATTAATGAAGCCTTCTGATTTACGAGTTATCAAAGGAACCAAGTGGTTTTTGGGCGCGTAATCGAATAGTAGTGGTGATCATAGTCCGTCCTCGACTCGACACCCACTACAACTGGTGAGCCGTATTTGGAACACGCAATACATCTGGTGAACCACAACTGGTAACTCAATTCATCGAGCACAATTCAAACTTGGCCAATTTTACAACCCAGATCAATTCGGTGAGTCTGTTTATCTATCCACATCTGTTGCACATATTCGTATTGATACTTTCAATATATAATATCTTGGCAACTTAATATGGTGGATAACGATAAGAATAGCATAAACATAATAGACTCCGAGGTACAGGCTATTAATTTTCGACCGGTTCCATTCATCCCTCATGATCCAGAAGTCTGGTTCGCGGCACTGGAATCTCAATTTGAGATCCGTTGCATAACCAATCAAAGGCAAAAGTACGCCTATGCTTTGGAATGATTGCCCGGAGATCATTTAACAGCTCTTCATGAGGTTGTCTTCAATCCCAACTTTCCAAACGTTTACGACCGTCTTAAGGATGCCATCCTTCGACATTTCCTCCCCTCAAGAGAGGAACGATTGAGGACCCTATTAGCACGTCACCCTATGGGTGATGCTAAGCCGAGCCACCACCTCACGCGCCTGCAGTCTCTTGCAGGAAACACAACAGATGACTCCGAGATAGTCAAAGAGCTGTGGCTCGAAGCAATACCAGCGAGTATCCAACCAACTCTTACGGCTCTGCTCGAGGACACCCCACTCAACAAGGTGGCCCTCATAGCAGACAAGATTCTAGCACGAGTTAACGCCAAAGACAACTATGTGGTTGCTTGTACTTCCCGTTAAACATTGATCTCGATGCTAGGCGACCTACGGCTCATGGGGATAGGGATAAGTGTATCCACACCCGTCTCAGTTTCCGAGACCGTTCAAATGTGCCAGCACCCTACGTCCCCCGACCCAGGTCAAGATCCCGTAAAGCCGTAACGACTCGCCCCAAGCGGGCATCTTCCAAGCCACGCCAGAAGGCGGCTTCGGAAGCGAGTCCGAGTTGGTGCTGGTTCCACCGTGCCTTCGGGGCCGATGCCCGTCATTGTCGAGCTCCCTGCTCATACAAAGGCGGGAAACTCCCGAGCTGGCGAGTAAATGCGGCCGTACTCACCGGCACTTCACCTCAGGTTGGCCGTTTATTTTACGTGCACGATTATCGCACTAACGCTAGGTACCTTGTGGATACGGGTGCCCAAGTTTCTGTCGTACCTATCGGCAATAGTAAGTCTCAAGCCACTATGCTTCGACTACGCACTGAGAATGGCTCAGTCATTCCCACCTATGGTACACGACAACTTACGGTCAACCTGAGCAATCGACGGCTTTATCTGTGGACGTCCATCATTGCCGAGGTTCCCACAGCTATACTCGGTATCGATTTCCTGCAGCACTACGAATTGCTAGTCGATTCACGTAGACTGCAGCTAATTGATACTTCGTCGAACAGCAACTTTATGGGCTTTAAAGCTCACTCAAACGCGTACCGAATCACAGGTTTATTTCATTCGCGTGACGATTTATTCCACGCTTTATTTCAGAAATTCCCCAAATTAACTAAACCTCTCGAGGAGACTCCATCGGTGACCAATCGTGTGGTACACCACATAGTCACCCGCGGACCACCAGTCACGGCAAGACCTCGCCGACTGGCACCGGACAAATTAGCTTTCGCTAAACGTGAGTTTGACAATCTACTAGCTACTGGTATTATTCGTCCTTCTCACAGTCCTTGGGCCTCGCCTCTCCACATGGTGCGAAAAAAGGATGGAGTTAGTTGAAGACTATGCGGAGACTACCGAGCGTTGAACGCAGCTACACGTTTCGATAGCTATCCCATCCCCCACATACATGACATCACGGCATCACTCAAGGGCACAACAATTTTTTCCAAGATCGATCTGGTACGAGCATATCACCAGGTCCCAGTCACTCTTGAAGATATAGAGAAAACTGCTATCACGATTCCTTTCGGTTTATTTGAGTTCCTACGAATGCCATTTGGATTACGGAATGCTGCTCAAACTTTCCAAAGGTTTATCGATAGCATTGTACGAGACCTAGATTTTCTTCATGTCTATATTGATGACCTGCTAATCGCATCATCAAACGTAGATGAACATTATCAACACCTAACGCTACTATTCCAGCGCCTTGCGGATAATGGAATAATAGTCAACCCCGACAAGTGTGAACTCGGGAAGAAGGAAATAAAATTCTTAGGTCATGTTATTAAGCATGAGGGTATTCTGCCTTGTGAGGATAAAGTACGTACGATAATGGAGTACACTGTACCGTCCACATTCAAGGAACTGAAGGCATTTCTCGGTTTGGTCAACTTCTATCGACGCTTCATTTAGCACGCGGCAGAACAGTTACGACCGTTAACCGATTTACTTCGCGGCAATCCACGCAAACTGGAATGGAACGACGCCGCACGTACTGCATTCTCAGATATCAAAACGGCCCTAGCTCAAGTCAAACTTCTCGTGCATCCTGACCCATCAGCCACGCTTAGTATAGCGGTTGATGCATCAGATTTCGCCATAGGAGCCCTTATGCAACAGAATATCTCCGGTAGTTGACAGCCTCTCGAATGTTTTTCACGACGCATCACTCCCACAGAAACAAGATATAGCGCTTTTGGCCGCGAACTGCTAGCAGCCTACTGTGGCGTCAAACATTTCCGGCACGCCGTAGAAGGTCGTAATTTCATCCTATTCACCGACCATAAGCCCTTAACGTATGCTCTGCATACCAAGTCTGACCGCTACTCACCACGAGAGTGCAGACATTTGGACTATATCTCTCAGTTCACGACAGACCTTCGTCACGTCAAAGGCGAGTCGAACTGTGTTGCTGATGCCTTATCACGTATCCAACTGAATGCAGTTACTTTGCCAGTGCTCGATCTACCTGCTATGGCCGCCGCCAAAGCAAACGATACTTCATGCACGGAAGCACACCAGTCTACGTCCCTTCAGTGCCGGGAAGTACCCCTAGCTACTACCTCAGGTACTATCCTATGCGATACTTCCGCGGGCCTCCCTCGACCCATCGTACCCCCCGCTTATCACCGTCTCGTCTTTGATGCCCTTCATCGTCTATCTCATCCTGGTATCGCAGCCACACTACGCCTCATCGCTGCACGATACGTCTGGCCGTCCATGAATAAAGATGTCCGTATGTGGGTAAAGCAATGCTTACAATGTCAACGATCAAAAGTGCACAGGCACGTAGCTGCCCCTATTGGCACTTTCGCTATGCCTGATGCTCGCTTCGATCACGTTGACATAGACATTGTAGGACCATTGCCACCATCGCACGGGTATGATCACATACTCACGTGCATTGATCGTTTCACAAGATGGCCCGAAGCTATTCCCTTCACGTCTATTACGGCGGAGACAGTCGCTCACCGCTTAGTAGAACGATGGATAGCTCTGTACGGTTGTCCCTCGACTGTCACGACTGACCGAGGACAACAATTTGAGTCCGCGTTATTCTCCTCACTAACACGGCTGCTTGGTACGGAACGCATACGCACTACCGCCTACCATCCAGCATCAAACGGTTTAGTTGAACGGTTTCATCGCCAACTTAAAAGTGCCCTTCGAGCACACGAAAACGACAATTGGTGCGAAACCTTACCGCTCGTTCTCCTGGGTATCAGAACGAGTCTAAAGGCAGATATTCAATGTTCCGCCGCTGAACTTGTTTACGGCACGACATTGCGTCTGCCTGGGGAATTTTTCACACCACGGGGCAGCACTAAGTTCGGCGAATCAGACTACGTCCAACGACTGTCTGCGTTCATGCGAACACTGACTCCGGTGTCAACTCGTATACAACGTCGACAGGTCGCTCTCCCTCGAGAGTTATCTACCTGCTCACATGTTGTCATACGAGTAGATTCGGTACGCAAACCTCTACAACAGCCTTACGAAGGCCCTTTTCACGTGATTTCCCGTCACGAAAAGACCTTCAAGGTTGATCGACATGGCCGCGTCGAAGTAGTCAGCATTGATCGTCTCATGCCAGCACACGTCGATGACAGTGCTATACCTGATAAGCGGAGATCCACTGCTAGACCCATCAAAGCTTCTAGCGGGATCTCTACATCTACTTCAGATCCCACGCTAGATGCACCTGAGACCTCATTCTCTCGTCCCAGTCAACAGCACGTGTCATCTGCCCCGTCTATGGACGAGACTTCCGTCTCACGTCCAGACCAGCAGACCACACCGCCCTTGACTGCGGATGAGGTTGCAGGCTCACGAGGTTCGAACGAGACTACCGTCACACGTTCCGGTCGCCGAGTACGCTTACCCGTACACTTTCGCGACTAACCTCATAACCAGCAGCGGATACAGTATAGGACCTTACCCCTATACCACACGAATGCTACACTTTTCTCTTTTTCTCTCATTTTTTTGTTTACCCCGAGCCTACGCCTCCGACCATCGCTGTTTTGGTATCGTCGACTTCAGTCAATCTTGGCGAAAGCTGGCCTGACCACCCACGCTCTAGTCAACGTACTCAGTCGATCTCTCTGGCTCCAAATACGTATGGTATACATTTGGTCCCGAACTTGGTTATTTTGGTCGCATCTGGTTCCTTGGCTCAATCTGGTTTCGTCCTATGTCTGCAGCGTCTCTGGTCCGGACCTCTACGAACGCAACCTTCAGATTCTGGATACAAACCATTCTGGTGTAGCATGCAATACAATACAGTTTGTTTCCTCCTGGTACCGTTCTACGTCAAAGACTTTTGGTGACAACTCGAGGATCAACGACCACTCCCTGTTCTGCCAACGCCTTCGTCCTACAAATGCAGGTTTCGCGATCAGTCCCACGAATGAAACGGCTACGTATCGAAAGTATAAACCCTTTCAAGCGGGGGGCTCCTGTAGTGACTGGCTGGTCTCGATAAGAACACGATTGGAATAACAGAAACAATTATTATTGTTGTAACCAATTGTACCAGAGATTGTTTTACTGTATTTGTTTAACTGTATCAAACTCACTTCTTGTTTCGCTATCCGCCTTGTTTGGTTCGAACTTTCTCACGCACTGCCCATTTCGCCTGTACCCTTTGGCACGTCTCGGTATTATTTCGATACCACGAGATCGCCAATAAATATACTTGATCTGGATTAATGAAGCCTTCTGATTTACGAGTTATCAAAGGAACCAAGTGGTTTTTGGGCGCGTAATCGAATAGTAGTGGTGATCATAGTCCATTCTTGACTCGACCCTACTACAGGGCGGTCACTCCATATTTCACTTGCTGTTTGCTGATTAAGCTTTCGTTCCGTTTCATAGATTTTAGGTGTTTTTACATTTAAGTCTACTTTAGTTAAAGTGAAACCATAAAGTCAGTGCCTAGAACACGAAACAAAATTTCCCGGTTTTTTATTTTACGCGTTAGCTCGATTGTCACTTCGTAACTTGATCTCAGATAAATATTGCTCTACTGAGTGTTAACACCTTCGTTTAAAACTTGATAATGTTTCAGAAAACAACGTAATAACAATAATTAAACTGTTCCGGATTCGCGAATTTTGTGCAAGTCATTATTTTACGCGGCGTCTGAGACGAAATGTTAAAGAACCGGTAAGTTTTCGGCTCCCACCTTAAATATTAGTAATACTTCCTGTAGTTAGCGGAGCATTTTTGTAAGAAATAAACACTTTTCTTGTTTTATGAGTACCCAGAACTGTTTACAGTGTTCATGTTTGTGTTCGCCATCAGAGATGCCACAAGTATTCAGAGTTTGACAACGCCTTAACCAATAACACCTTTTTATAATCGAAGTACACCAACCCAGTCAAATCAAAAGTTAAATGTGGAGAGGTTTGGAGATATGTATGATAGACTACTGATCTATCGAGATGTGACTAATCTAAGACCCAGACACCTGACAACTCTGGACCAAATCAGAAATGCGATCAATCTATTGCAGAAGCTTTTTTATTAAAAGTGTGCCATATAACAGTAATTAATGAGTTGGACTCAACATGTGTGTGAAAGCAAACTTAATGTTGAAAAGTCGAGAACTCGCTATCAGTATGTAGTGAATGTTTGCTGTTTTGGCCATAAAACGAAGCCGGACGGCCATGGTCAGGGAGTAAAGGATAATTAACTGTTATTATGTTCACTTATTTATAGATCAAGGCTTAACAGTTGCAAATTCATGTTTCTTTGACGGTATGATGTCAACCAGTACATAGCAGCTTCATTTAAGATGTCACACAACCACCCTTGAGACGAGAAGAAATTGCAAATTTCTTTCTTCCTACTGGAATTATTGTTGGACAACTCTCTTTCAGTTTGAGTGCTTCATACGCCCTGAGTAACTCGACTTCGATAACATTCATAGTACTAGTATGATTTTCTCACACGGTAAGTTTAATTGTTCTCTCAAAATGGGCGTTAAAGTCTTTCTAAATGCACCTGTTAAGCTAATATCCGTATTCTATGTTTAGGTAATCGATGAAGACAAGTCGCGCCATGTGCATCTGCTGTATATGGCAATCTTACTCCCACTGTGGTGTGTGTTACTTGTATAAACATAAGTAGTATATAATGATAGTCAGAAGGTCGAGAAGATCAAGAAAGAGAGAATGGGAACAGTAAGTGATTGGTATGGGGGTGAAGGAACAGTGAAGTCTGAGATGACTGACCGACATTTGCAAATAAATTATTTACTGTTTGATTCTCAGATTTTACCAAGAGATTCTGTAGTTTTGAGTTCAAATAGATTCAATAGTCTCCAATTGTGTTCTTGTTCACTACACCATCTTAAACTGTTATGTCTTACCTTTGAAAAATAAAATCGTTGTATCCATTAAATACAAAATTATTTGCTTTGATGGAGATAAAAGGGGGTCATGATATGCTTGACAGGATTGTGATAGTATTTTCACTGAGAAGCTAAGCGAGCTCGTAGGCTGCTGTATGGTACTATATGGGTACCTTTGTGTTACTAGTGTTGTATTAGTGAGGTAAAGGCGTTGCTTCATATCATAGGGCATTTGAGTAAACAACTATGAGGTTAGATTCATGGACTGTTAGGATGTGCGTAACGCGCGTCCATCCACCAACTGCAATGACTCGCCATGGTGGCTGGAATAGGTGAGAATGCCCGAGTCTGTAGGTCTTCCAAGAAAGTAACCAAGATGTGCGCTATATCACTTAAATTTATTACATATAAACTAGGTGCTGAGATGCTCGTGTTTCACAGCTTTCTGACGGCTGTTAACTTGATAAAATAAAGTTTATGAAAGAAGTTTCATTAGCAATGAAATATCAAACAAACATTTACACCAGGTTCCCATTTAAAACTCTCATTGGTGATGCTAAGCTGTAGTCCTTGTTATTTTTCTAAACTAAAGATAAGTGAGACTAAAGTGGACGTCCAGCATGCTTTTGATACGCTGTGGAGAAGCTGTTGTTAGTTGAGTATTACGTTAACAGTTCAATAAGGCCATGATTCTAACAACGAAATAGTTTTTAAGATTTGTGAAGGCCACCTGGGCAAGTAGTGTATCCTCCAGCAGAGACGTAATTGCGGGTTGTATATGCGCTAGCATCGATTCGAGCCATAATTCCCCATCAATTTCGGAACCGGCTGTCGTGGGTCCTGCTAGAGGTTGCAGGCACATGAGGCGATTACTCGGTTTAGCGCCACCCACGGGGTGACGTGCTAATGATGTACACGGGCGTTCCTCCCTCAATGGGAGGAAATGTCTGAGGATCTCCTCTTTGAGACGATCATAGACGTTCGGTATATTGGGGTTGAGGACTACCTCACAAACAGCGGCAATGTAGTCCCCAGGTAGAGTCTCCAGAGAGTAAGCGTGTTTCTGCAGTTGATCTGGAATTAAGACTCCACTGCCGTGAACTAAACTTCTGGATCATGTGGAATAAAAGAGACTGGTAGGAAATTAATAACCTGTAATTCAGAGTATATTATATCAACACTATTCTTATCACCATCCACCATTACGAAAAGTTGTTGCAAGTATATTATGTATTAAAAGGTATGAATATGAAATATGTAACAAATGTGGATAGAATAAACTCCGCCTGTAGCTCTTCTAGAGTTACTGCCGGTCCCAAGCCCGGGTAAAGGAGGAGGGGTGGGCATGGGGTTAGCGACCCCATCCCGTAGAAAAGCTAACTCGCTAGAAAAACGCTAACCAGAAAAAATAATTCAAACCATTTAAACTCTGCCTTGGGAGTTGAAGGAATAATTATGACGTCTCATGATGAAAGCCGAAATTCTTCGGAAGTCACGAGACCGATGCACCTTCTAACAACCAGAGCAACACTCTTTATAGGTACATGGAACGTCCGGACAATGTGGGAGACAGGAAAGACCAGCCAAATAGCAATGGAAATGAGGAGATACAACTTGGCAGTACTCGGAATCAGCGAAACCCATTGGACACAAACTGGACAACAAAGGCTAGGTACAGGAGAGATGCTGCTGTACTCCGGTCACGAAGGGGAAAATGCTCCACACACTCAGGGAGTTGCTCTAATGCCGTCCAAAGAAGCACGAAATGCACTTGTTGGATGGGAATCTCATGGACCCAGGATAATCAAAGCACCATTCAGAACAAAGAAGCAAGGGATCACAATGAACGTTATCCAATGTTATGCACCCACCAATGATAGCAACGACGATGATAAACATCAGTTCTATGAAAGGCTTCAATCAATTATAGAGAAGTGCTCACGAAAGGACCTCACCATCCTAATGGGAGATCTAAATGCTAAAGTTGGAGTGGACAACACAGGATATGAAGATGTAATTGGACGACATGGATTAGGAGAGAGAAATGAAAATGAGGAGAGACTTGCAAACGTATGTGCATTCAACAAATTGGTTATAGGCGGCACAATATTCCCACACAAGCGCATACACAAAGCTACATGGATCTCACCGGACCAAACCACAGAGAACCAGATAGATCACATCTGTTTCAACAAAAAATTCCGGAGATCAATGGAAGATGTGAGAACCCGGAGAGGAGCTGACATAGCTTCAGATCACCACCTGGTTGTGGCCAAGATGAGACTGAAGCTAAAGAAAGACTGGACAAGTGGACAAACAGCACTACAAAGGTTCAATACAGCCTTCCTTCGAGATACTGACAAGCTCCATGAATTCAAGATAACTCTCAACAACAGGTTCCAAGCTCTACAGGATCTACTGAATGAACAAGAAACTACTTTGGAGGACAACTGGAAAGGGATAAAAGAAGCACTAACTTCAACGTGTCAGGAGGTTCTTGGTCCTAAGAAGCATCATCACAAGGAATGGATCTCTATGGGAACCCTGGACAAAATTCAAGAAAGGAAGAATAAGAAACTAGCAATTAACAACAGCCAAACACGAGCAGAGAAAGCCAAATCACAAGCAGACTACGCAGAAGCAAACAGGGAAGTGAAGAAAAGCATTAAAGCCGACAAGCAGAAATACATGGGAGAACTAGCAACGACGGCGGAAAAAGCTGCAAGAGAAGGGAATATGAGACAACTATATGATACGACGAAGAAATTGGCAGGAAGATATAACAAACCAGAGAGACCAGTCAAGGACAAAGAAGGAAAGACAATCACTGAGATTCAAGAACAGAGGAAAAGATGGGCAGAATACTTCGAGGAACTGTTGAATAGACCAGCCCCATTGAACCCACCGAACATCGAAGCAGCACACACTGACCTTCCTATAGATGTCACTCCACCAACGATCAAAGAAGTCAAGATGGCCATCAGACAAATCAAAAGTGGGAAGGCGGCAGGACCTGACAATATACCAGCAGAAGCACTGAAGTCAGACATTGAATTAACTGCAAATATGCTTCACCTTCTATTCAAGAAGATTGGGAAGAGGAACCAGTGCCAATGGACTGGAAAGAAGGATATCTCATCCAGATACCAAAGAAAGGAGATCTGAGCAAATGTGAAAACTACAGAAGCATCAGTTTGTATCAGTACAAGGAAAAGTTTTCAACAGAGTGTTGCTGAATAGGATGAAAGACGCAGTAGACGCCGAACTTAGGGATCATCAGGCTGGATTCCGTAAGGATAGGTCGTGCACAGACCAGATTGCGACACTACGGATCATCGTTGAACAATCAGTTGAGTGGAACTCATCACTATACGTCAACTTCATTGACTATGAGAAGGCGTTTGATAGTGTGGACAGGAGAACATTATGGAAACTTCTTCGACACTATGGAGTTCCTGAAAAGATTGTCAACATTATCCAAAACTCATACGATGGATTACAGTGCAAAGTCATGCATGGAGGACAGCTGACAGATGCATTTCCAGTAAGGACCGGAGTCAGACAAGGCTGTCTACTCTCCCCATTCCTCTTCCTTCTAGTGATTGACTGGATTATGAAGAATTCGACATCTGACGGGAAATACGGAATACAATGGACAGCTCAGAATCAATTAGATGATTTGGACTTCGCAGATGACCTAGCCCTCCTCTCTCATACACACGAACAAATGCAGATGAAAACAGCAAATGTAGCAGCAGCCTCCGCATCGATAAGCCTCCACATTCACAAAGGAAAAAGCAAGATTCTCAAATGCAACACGGAGAACACCAACCCAATCACACTTGATGGCGAAACTCTGGAGGAGGTGGAAACATTCAAGTACCTGGGAAGCATCGTTGATAAACAAGGAGGATCGGATGCAGATGTAAAGGCGAGGATTGGCAAAGCAAGGGCAGCATTTTTACAATTGAAGAACATATGGAACTCAAAACAACTCTCAACCAATTTCAAGGTCAGAATCTTTAATACCAACGTCAAGACAGTCCTACTGTATGGAGCTGAAACGTGGAGAACTACTACGACCATCATCAGGAAGGTACAAGTATTTATAAATAGTTGTCTACGCAAAATACTCAACATCCATTGGCCGGATACTATCAGCAACAGCGTTTTATGGAAGAGGACAAATTGGATTCCAGGTGAAGAGGAAATTAGGAAAAGACGTTGGAAGTGGGTCGGACATACATTGAGGAAATCACCAGTGTACATCACTACTCAATCCCTAACTTGGAATCCGGAAGGGAAGCGGAAAAGAGGAAGGCCAAAGAACACACTACGCCGGTAAATAGAAGCAGATATGAAAAGGATGAATTGCAACTGGAAAGAACTGGAAAGGAAGGCTCAGGACAGAGTTGGATGGAGAATGCTGGTGAGCGGCCTATGCTCCTCGACGAGGGGTAACAGGCGTAAGTAAGTAAGTGGATAGAATAATAATAGACTCATAATAATTGACTTCTTTGGGAGATTCTCAAGCAGTTGGGGCGTGTTCAAAGTTGCCGCTCACTAGATGTGGTAGTAACGCGCCGCGGTTTACTATGACCATCACTACGGGAAAACTATGTGCCAGTTGTCCCGAAGGCCAAATATCAGAAAAAAGTTGAAGGTTGTAGTAAGACGTATTTGTTGGCGATCTCGTGGTATCGAAATAATAGCGAGATCGTGTCAAAATCCACACGCGAGACTACTGAGCGTAAACGAGTTCGTGCAAGATCACAAACAACAGAAAATTGTTTCTTGGTATGCTCAAACAAACAGGTACAGTAAAACAGTCACTGGTACAGTTGGTTATTATAATAATTGTTTCCATTATGCCAATAGCATTCTCTTCATAAAAGTAGGTCACTACACGTTGTAAATGAAAATTGATAGTAATGGCTTTAGTAAAAAAATGTGGAATAGGTAGGTAAACAAATTACATGTTTTTAAGCAAAGAATTTGAGCAGCTGTGATTCACCCCGAGTTCATGAATATTAGTTTAAGATAAGGTTATTTTCCTCCCATTTATGTATTTCAATGCATCTGCATCTGGTTTTACAGGAGGATATACAAGTACAGTTAGTGTCTGATAAACTAAATTTTCCAGTTGTCAAGAAGATTTTAAAAGTTTGTCCACGGCCAGCTGCATCTAATTAAGACGCAGAATACTCCTCACCCAGGGTTGTATACTGCTTTTTGCAGGAAAGTAAAAACATAGACACTTAGCTATTCGGCTGTCGATGTTAACGCTGAAGAAATTGTTCAATGACGGTGATCTTGAAATATGATCAGAGCTAAATGCACAGTCTACAAATAAACACCAAACATACTTATCAGTTTTTTTAAACGATCGCTATCTTATGATACATCACAGCAGTATCATCCAGCGCACTTTTTTCCTATTTTCAAGCAGATTGATTCGAATCAGTATGCTCCTTAAAAACAGGTCGATGTAGGAGTCACTGTAGTTTCTCTGTGGTTTTTATCAAAGGCTAAGTTATTACAATGGGTCTATATCACTAATATATTACGCGTAACTTACTATCGAAGTGAATTAGTGGTTTGTTGAGGCTAGTGGAAATGTAATAAATATGATACATCAATATAAAATCTTCCTGCTCTGCACAAATTCTAAGCTCTCGACTTCAGCTTCCTGGAGCTATATACGCTGTAACATATACTAAATTTCACACTAATCGTTTTCTAGTTGTGACGATTAAACATTCTAACGGAAATGACTGAGCAATTCTACTTACCAAACTGATCAGCTTCGTTACTTGCTTCAAGCACAAGACTTAAGTATGGTGTAATTATATTGAAGATACCACCACTATTGAAGTTTGACAACTCTTTACCAGTAACACCTATAATCGAATCGTACCCACCCAGTTAAAATCAGAAGTCAGAAGCGAAAAGGTTGGAAGATATATTTGATGCGTTATAAATATATCGAGAAGCGATTGATCTAATCTGGCTAATGATCGTAGGAGATGTTTCCCACGCTGTGCAGTGACGTGATCTGGTGCTGATGCTTGACCGAACGCCTTCAGCTAAACAAGTCCACTAATACTAATGTGATCAGCATCCAATGTCGAACACTTAAAAAGTTATTGATTTTGGGGGATTATTTACAGCTACAATATCGACTAAACTTAATTATACGACTATCAAGAATACTAAACTGAGCAGGTGTTAAACTTATTGTTTCGTTGGCACGGACATGTTACTCAAGGTAGTTAAGTGTAGATGACCAAGTACATAAGCCCAAAACATGGACTATACGCCAGTAAGACTTACCTAACCGAAGACAAACGATATTGTTTCGACATTGAAGACGACAGTCGCTTATTCATAGAAACATAGTTTACAGCACAACAAACCTTTCTCCAGTAACATTATTCATTGACGGTGTAGCTAGCCAGATTAGAGCAATCGCTTCTCGATATATTGATAACGCATCAAATATATCTTTTCAACCTCTTCGCATCTGACTTCTGATTTTAACGGTGTGGGGGACGATTCGAATATAGAAAGTGTTACTGGATAGTTGTTGTCGAACTAGAATACTGGTCGTATCTTCAACGGTCTACTAGAAAAAAATCAAAGATGTAATTAAACTTACTATTACTTAGTATATCATTCCAGCATGAAATGCACGTCCAGTGTAACGCAGTCAGACATGGCAAATAAAAATTACAACCGGAGAGAAAATCTAGTTGTTTAATAAAACATACATCATAATATGAGAAATTAAATGGCTACATTAACGTAATTATGATCGTTATCACACTGGGTGGCACATTAGATTTACATGGAAACGTTGAGTTTAAATCCACCCGTGAGAACTATCATACCATTGTAATTTTACCTCTGGTCGTTTTATCTCTGAACACTGTTTTCTGATTGGCTGAAATGTCCTTCAAGGTCATCACTGGTACAGCTTAATTTAATGGATGTAATGATCACCCTTGTCCTGCATAACAAAACATCTGTTGGTTAATAGGAGTCAGGACCACTGTTCATTTTCAGTAAGAAATCATTCTATTTGTTGTAGGGATTCTCCAATCAGATGATGTCTAATATCTTTCTCACGAATTCGTGAGAAATGTGGATAACATGCATCTTGTAATTGTATGCCTCTGCATTCATAGTTCCAAAACTGAGTGCTATGTTTTCCAAAGTGCGCTTGTGTCTTCCGTTCATAATTCTTGAGATTTTCGTCATATGCGTGCAAAGTTACAATTTTCCGGAAAGTCCTTTTTTCTCGCGGTATGATGGCTTGGATTACTCTCCAGACTCATTCAGTCATCAACATAAAAGGACACGTCGCAGCACCTCAAAAACAAACATAATTTTGCCAATAAACGCATTCGGGAAATTTTTTCAACTCGTTTTATCTCCTGACTATGATGTAGTTCATCCGAATGCCAAGTTGATTGTTGGTGGTCGAGAGTGGACTGGTGGTCTTCCAGCTGTTTCTGATCATGTTGTCCGGGGATATGTTGACGGATTCACACACAGTGTTGTTTTTGGAAGTGTAATAGACGGAGTGTTTCGGGGTACTGTGTCCTTGAATAAAAGCAATTTATTACATTCGGCCTCAAAATCTTATGATACCTATTTTATTGAACCCTCGGGATATTATTTTAACAAAGATTTTCCGTTCCATTCTGTTATATATAATTCGTTGGATGTCAAGATCCCTACTGTTGGTCAGAGTCGTATGCGTCGCGCAGTCCAAGAGATGGACCTTAAGTTTTGCGGATTATCATACCCTAATATTGTTCAGGAAATGAGTAAAACAAATATTGAGGATCGTGAAAAGCATGGAAATACCGGTAAGCCCCACATGGAACATTGTTGCTCCGTATTCCGCTTCAATGTGCTACAGTTTAATGCTCAATCTTTCTGTTTTTGTCGAATGACTGTTCTAAGGCTTCACTTTCTTCATGGACAATCATATTCAAACCATGTTGCCGACTTACAATGTCCATTTTTACCTCAAGACCGATAGAGTACTTGGGTAAATAGGTGTATGGATTTGTACTTCGTTTCGTTTTAGTCCCCTTAGATTTTTTTGCCTGTTTACATCATTTACATATGTTTCGGTATCTCCATAGTTTTTAAACCACAAGCCCAGCAAGGTTGATTAAAACCACGATGAAGGAGAATTATTCAGTCACTTTGTATCTTATGGTCAGCCTATATGTAAACGTGTAAAAATACCACGAGTATTCGGAGATTGACAACGCTTTACCAGTGGCACCTTTATGACCGAAGTATACCAACCCAGCCAAATCAGAAGTCAGAGATTAAGGAATTGAAATATATGTTTGGAAGGTTATTGATATGCCGAGGAACGTTTGATCTAAGCTGGCTAATAGTTGAAAGGGACATATAGCACGGCGTACCCACTCAAATATCGAAGACTTACAGAGCTATTGATTTTGGGGATTTATTCACTGCTAAGCGTGATTTAGTCCCGAAGCAACATTCTATAACTAGCAGGCTCAAATTCTGTAAAGTTCCCATATATTATTTTGATAAATTCCGTTGTGAAAAATGTGATTGTGCGTCCCAAATTAAATAAAAGGAATATTATGCTTATATGCAGGAATTTCAGAAATGTAACTTGCTTACTAAGAATCTTATCCTGTATGTGACACTATCGGAACCACATCAGGGAAGCATGTAGTAGTAATTCTTTAATTGTATTCAACCTGTTTCTATCTAGGCGATTCTGTTTAATAAACGTGTCATCCTAACCTGGTCTGGTATTTTATAGCTTTCCTTAGGACCTTTTGTTTAGTTACCTAGTTAATTATATTGTTTATTTATTTATTTGAACACATAAATATTGGTACAAAGGAGCACCAGATACATATGCGCCATACAAATCTCATTTGATTTGTGTGAGGGCTGTGATACTCAGGTGCCCAAACTGAAGCAAGTGGTTTTCTTAAGGGGCTACACCCGGAGCCTTTGACCTAAAGATCTGATCCACAAGACAGTGGAGCATCGTGAGGAGATGCAGTCCCATGGTAGCCAGTGACCAACAATTGGTTCATACGTCATTTGTTCCCTCAGGATACTGGAGTCCATGTACACCATTGGTTTGGAATCAGGGTTTTCCAACTCCCCTAGGTGGACAACCTGTGTCCACCGAGCCGGTTAGTGAGCCGGACATTCGCTTTTCGTCCTCTCACTTTCGTGAACAACACCCGTGGCACGAGAAGGCAGTGAGTTGGACTTCCCTGACAGAGGCTATATACACGTAGTCATGTGAGAGCATTTCGAGAGGGAGGGCGGACCCCCCCTACTCTCGGCCGTACCAGGGCATTTGGGGGCAGCTAATTATATTGAGATGCTTCTATATGTGCTTACTTTGTGTCTGCCATCTATACTCTAATTGTATACCTATAATGCGTCCATAATCTACCTTATTCAGTGACTTATTCACTCGTTGTTCACTGAGTAATTTATTGCTCCCACTCCACTTCAAATTTATTTCTCGTCTGTCTGCCAGTCTGGATGCACGAAATGTACTTATCCCAAAATACTTCCGTATTTCTGTGTTCTAATAATGTGACTCTCTGACAGAATATATTTGGGACGTTGAGCAGGACATACATTTCAATAAGATCATAATGTAGTCAATAAGGAGCATTAAAAACCTGATATCGAGACTTAATATTAGGGTTTCCTGAGTCAGTCAGTCAGTCAGCTACAACGTAGGACCAGGCACATATATGCATCGGTCCAAGTTGCCATACCTCGTTAGCACAACAAGATCAACACCGGATTAATAGTAGTTAATTTAGTGTTGGTAGTAGTATATAAATTATAGGTTGTATATAAGGATATAGTATAGGAAGGAAGAGAGATATGAAGCAATTTTAGTCTCAAGGTTTAAGGGAAGATAAAGAGTGTATACACCTACGCCATTGTGATCGATTCTGAGCCATGTCACACAGAGTCTCCAACCATTGGTTACCTGAACTTTTATTCATACCTAGATCGTCATTCTATTATTTGCCCTGTCACAATAAGTGTATGTCCTAATACTATAACTATCAAGCAGGTTGATTTTCTTATGGTTGTCATAATAAACCTTTTATCCTTCCTATGGACCAGAATAGTTGATCTTTTGGAATAGCTATGCCCAGCTATTACTTCAATCAGAGCAGTTTTAGACAATTGTCACTTGTGGTATGTAACTAAATTCCACAGGTACCTCACAAAAATTGATAATAGCTGGTAGAAGCATCATATAGTGGGAATATAATATTAGTTGGCTAGTTGGTATTGACGCGCCATCATAGTATAGGTTAGAGTTTTTGCCCATAGATTAGCTTAGTACAGTTTGTACTGGACCACATCAGGTATTAATAATATATGTATCTAATTTGTTCGTATCCTAAGATCTGAACCCATTCTCTTTCTAAGTCTTCAGGTCAAATAGTTCCTTCGTGAAGTCACCTTTCTCCAGGAATCGTGGATCATATTTTCTGGAGCTGCAGAGTCCGTTTGTTCGCTCATTTAAACTTCCACATCTAGTTAACAATAATTCTTTGTCATATAAAGATGGCGGACCGAACACACGAGTTTGTAACCTCTATTTACAGTCAGATACATACCTTTGGGATCATGTTATAAATAAGCGACATATTCAAGGCAACAGGGAGCTTGCTGTCAAAGAAATCACCTCCATTTTTACACAACACGTTCAGACCGCCCAGTTGATCTATCAAGATGCGATTTTCCGTGATCACTCAGTAAGTTGTTTAAAGGGAAGTACGTTTGAGTGAAAAATTGTTTACCCTGTCTTCTTTATCCGGCTGTAGTTACACAACCAATGAGGTTTTGTTTGATCAGCCAGCTATACACAACTACAGTTAAACTTATTTGATTTCGGGAGGGGAAAAATGGTGGCTTATGATTCTAGTATATTCTAAATCACTTCACGATTACAATAAACTTTAATTCGAACTTGTAATAATTTTGCCCGTTTTATACAAAAGGCCTAGTTAATAAACAAAGTATGAATTATTAATTTTTTTTACAAGATATGGACTTTTTCATGTAATGCCTTGTTAGTGTTTAAGGTTTTTATTATTTGGTAAGGTTAGGTGAGGAATTTTTAATTTTCCTTTTTATAACTAAATCCAATCCAGATTTTTTTTAATGCCATCACATGCTCAAAACTGCTTCCTTATTGTTTAAGTTTGCAATAAGGATAGAATGATTGAGCTATAATAACTAGACATGGTTATCAAAGTGGTTGATATGAAGCTGATCGACTGCCTGCAACTATCATGCACAAAAATAGTTTTATCTGTTACTTTCTATGGCTGGTAATATTGATTGTACTTTTTCTTAGTGATTATAATTGACTAATATATGGACGAAGAATCTTCTCGACGAACTCTCTTCGGATTCTACATTTATATCAAATAGAAAACCCGAAGAGTGGCTAGGTTTATGGCAAAGCGCATCGTTTAAAAATATAGCATTTGAACTTAGGATTGTTAAGCTACATAAAATTGTTGATGTTGATATAACTCATGGAATGTTAATATGAATCAGCTTACATGTGAAGTGAGATTTTAAGATTCATAATCCGAATAAATATGGGTCAGATAGAGTGAGAGAAATAATAGAGCTATTACGAATTCGATCAAATGTTTAGCGGAAGACTATAATGTGTAAAAACTTAGGAAGACAGGATAAAGTTGGACAATTGCAAAGTAAATGAGTCGTGTATTCTGAAGATCAATAATAATGTTTAACCAATAATAAGAAGAATACAAAGATATGTGAATAACAATAACAGAGACAATCATATTTGACTAAGAAAGGTTGTAAGTACAATAGTCAAATCAAGTCATTCAATAGCTAAGATTACCATTGACTAATTAGCCCCAAGGTTGGCCAAGGGGGGAGAAACGGTTGAAGATATTTCTTTTGCATACATAGCTTCGGTTTCTTAATCCGGATGGCTAATGCTTCAGCCGTTTAAAGGACTTTAAGCCTGACAAGCTTTGGCAAAAAATTACTGACCGGATAGATAATTGAAAAGGGTTGGTTTATGCTGGCACTATGACCAGTTTGCACTAAATGGAACAATATTGAGCTGTTCACTTTCTTCACTAGCCACGCTAGGAGGAATTCCTAGAAGTCCGACCAATATAACTTGATCCACAAGAGCAGTCTAACTGTTAACTACAGAATAAGGTGGTCATCCTAGACACTTCATCTTTTAGTCTCGGTGTCACCATTGGGCACGTAGAAAACTGTTCTGCATAATCTCTAAATTAATATTTCCCTAGCAGCAGCATCTCTGGATTGTAGGAGCATGAACAAGGATTTCTTGTCCACCGTTGGTATTTCGCCTATTATAACCTCAGTGATCATATATTTGTTTATAAACTTCCCAGGGTATTTGCTCTCCCTAATAGTATTACGCGAGGCGTTTAGCTCTTCAGCTATATCCCTAGAACATATAATGCATATTCGGTAACTGAGTTTTGATCAAGTTTCTTTTGTACTGTAGGGGTACAAAGCTAAGGAAATGTGTGTACTGCCCTGTTCAGGTGTTTTTTCTGTTTAAATTTCTTATTGACCCATCAGCTCTCCTGGTTAAGAGAACGTCTAAAAAGTTAATTCTACTTTCACTCTCTCCGGATGTGAACTTAATGGCTGGGTGTACTTCATTCAATTGCCTAAGAACCTCTTGTTGTGATGTACTGTCTTTACAGAGGGTGAACGCATCATCCATATATCGACAGTAAAATGTAAATTTTTCAATAAGCTCTTTGAGTGGACCATTCTCTATTTTGGCTAGAAAAATGTCAGCTAGTATAGGGCCCGATGGTGAACCCATTGCAGCTCCATCCATTTGTCTATAGATTTTTCCGTTGAACGTGAAATTCACATTCATGGTGCATTTCAGTAATAACTCTTTTACGACATTATAGTTTCGATGTCGTTTTCTCGAAGTTGTTCACATATATATTTTACCGTCTCCATGAGTGGAGCATTTGTGAATAATGTTGTTACATCCAAAGACATCATCTTTTGTCCGACGTTATTGAGATTTTTGTTCTTGTCCACAAATTCGAATACATCCTTAACACTACGTTTTGCAAGTTTTTTGTGGAGTGGTTTCAATATAGTTACCAATTTGTTGGCAAGAACAAAAATGCAAATACTATGGGACAAAAGATGATGTCTTTGGATGTAACATCATTATTCATAGCATCAGCCTCTACATCAGTAGGCCTCAACATGCACAAGAGAAAAAGTAATACCCTCAAATACAACACGGAGAACACCAACCCAATTACACTCGATAAATAGGTTCAGGAAAAGGTGGAAACTTCCACGCACCTGAGCAGCACCATTAATGAACACGGTTGGGTTGATTTTGATACGGAGGTACAGATTGGGAAAAAAAGAGCAGCGTTCCTACGATTAAAGAACATATGCGACTCAAATCAACTGTTAGACATAATTTTCAATACAAATGTCAAGACAGTTCTGTTGTATCGATCCAAAAATTGGAGAACTACATAATTGACCCGCGATCGAATAATATTGATGTTAGTGAAATATATATCCTGCTAACTTCGTATATATTCTTCCGACGTATCCCATTAATAACAACGTTGTTATGTGAAGTCCAATGCAAAGTATTTAAGGAACATATTTCAGATATTCGGTAGTGCAGACGAACGGTAAGTGACTAGAAGTAATGCACGTGAATCGGAGTGGCAGAAATAGCTAAGTCAGTGACTAATAATCGATTCGGTCTTTATAAGCATGGAAGAGGTACAAGTGAGTACACAGGCTCATACGCACTAGCTTACCCACATATACGAAGCATGTTCAAGGTTACATGTGTGAAACTGGCCAGGACAAACATATGAATGATAGGGGGAAATCGAAAGATCTGAATGATTTATTTATCCAAAGTTTAGAAAAAATCTCGCATGAGTATGATAACAGAGATCTGCTACGCTACCACAACCACTATTGAAAAATTACAGATATCTGTAAACAGTTATCTACGCAAGATACTCCATACCCATTGACCGGATACCATCACCAGAAATTTACTGCATCAGAGAATAAACCTGCTTCAAGCTATAGAAGAAATTACGAAAAGTTGCTAGAGATAGATAGAACACAGACTGCGAAAATCAAACTGAACCTTGATGCACGCCCTTACACGAAATCCAAAAGGAGAAGAGGGAAGCGAAAGAACACATTGCTTCGGGACTTGGAGGCAGATATCAAAAACATGAATAGGACAGCAACTCGAATAGAGGTCTCAGGACAGAATCATCTAAGAATTGTTGTTGGCGACTATGGTCGATAAGAAGTAACATGCAGAGGTAATAAGAGGGCGAAAGTTCATATTTAAGGGCTAATTTTTTGTCTATTTTGACAGTTTATCCTCTGTCTTCGCGGTGATCCGTTTACTGAAAGACCCTAGTAATACGCATTGTGCCATTGCAGATAATCTTTGTTTCTCTAGTTGTTATTACCATAACTGGTAACTTCCTCATATAGTTGTTTCAAATCTTATTGTTTCGTCTTCTTTATCACTTATTATGTGTTCTTTATTACGTTGAAGCAAAATGAGATGAAATTGTGCAGCTCTCATAAGTTTTGTTTCAGAAATGTGAATTCTGTTAATGTCCATTCCATTGATGATGCAGAAATAATAAATATTGTAGTTGAAACGGAATAGTCTCCTTTTTCGTTATCACCATTTGGTGGTAAGTTAATCATATCGTATCTTTTAGGGATTTCTAACAAAATGTTAGTTCTTTTCGGTGTGTTTTCAAATATTCTGTTTTTAAACCATTCCGTTTAATAGTTTCCTTTTTTTCCAGGGCCGTTTAGAATTCCGAGGTGTCAGTTTTCGCGTTGATCGTGTCCTTATCAATGTAACGGAACATGACTGTCGTAATCGTCTGTGGAAACCTAAGTATTTGCAGGATCGGAATAACTCATATATCTCACCTACTGCCCTACCCCGTGAAACAATTTCTGATAATCTGTTCCTCCATCAGCCAAGTAATACGGATCACTTGGGTTTTAGTGGAGCATATACTGATGAGAATCCTTTTTGTGCACCCAATATTGATGTCACTAATTATCTTAATCTACATTCATACAACAAATATGATGACTTCTGCTTGGCTTATATTTTCACATACAGAGACTTTTCAGGTGGGACTATTGGTTTGGCATGGGTTGCTGAAGTGGGTGGTGCGGGTGGTGTCTGTGAAAAACATAGGAAAATGCTGGAAGGCAATCAAAATGTTTTCAAAAGTCTGAATACTGGAATTGTAACTCTACTGAATTATGGATCAAAGGTAATCTATCAATAATTCGAACTGTCATTTGAAATGACTTCTAAACAATTAAAACACTTCATCATTGTTTTTCCGATTTTTAACTTTAGGTAGCCACAAAGGTATCGCAGCTAACATTTGCTCATGAATTAGGACATAATTTTGGTGCTAAACATGATAATTTTCATGAAAATGAATCATATGGATGCTTGCCGTCTATTGATGATGTCCGGGGTAATTATATTATGTTTGCTAGTGCGATAAGTGGTGATAAAGAAAACAACAACAAATTTTCCGATTGTTCACTTGATTCTATTGCCAAACTATTAGACCATGTTTTACGGGTACGTGTTATCAAAATCCTCCTGATATTTTTTCGTGTGCGTATTACTGTAAAATATTGTTACGTAGTTAAAAAATGTACCTATCTTAAAGCCTTGAAAAATTTATCGAACTAAAAGTGTTGGGGGCGGTTTGGCATACGTAATATATGTTCCAATTGCCTTAGTCGATGAAGATTCACAGCTCCATCAACCAGTTTGCCACATTTGCCTAGTATTTTAGGCCCAATCTCCAACATTGCTTACTCAGTTATTTTGTGATGTTCGAGCAATGCTTCAAATATGCTTATGATGAAAAACCTGTAGTCTTGTATGTTTCCCATTTTCCTAAAGCATGTTCCACAGTTTTAGAGTAATATAGAGCGTACATTAGTTGCAGACGGATATTTTGTTTAAACCACAGGTGGGAAAAGTTGCTAAAAACCAACTGAGCCTTCTGAATTAGAGACATCAATAAGATAGATTTGATGAATCATTGAAAATGTACATTTTTGTTATCCGTTTCCGTCTGTATTCAGTTTACCTAATTTTTTCTGTTAAAAAATGTTATACATTCTAATCCGCATAGCTTTGTGAATTTTGTTTACTCAGGTAGGGGAGATACTTTCATCAGGCTTTTAGTAAACCTTTTTAACTTTTTACTTAAATGTATAGTTTATTGTATTCATGATAAATTTTCGGGAATTTTAGTAGTTTCAGTTTTCATTGATTGTTACTGTCTCACTGTTTGGATGAAACATGAATATGTCATGAATAAGCATAGTTTTAATTGCTAGCATAGTTCACATGTTCGGAAAATTCAAAGAAAACCACTTACCTTTGGTTTTGGTCTGCACAGGCTAATTGGTTATGATAGCAAAAGCTCACAACCAATTCTACCTTTAACCTCTTAGTCTTATAGTTTTTGATATTTAAACGTTATTAACTGGACAATGCACTTATGTGGCTACTTGTTTTGGCTTAATAAAAACTGATACGGCTCGACACAATGAAGAAGGCCGAACTACATATTAAGACTTTCTTATGCACCAAAAACAGATCCACTACAGTTGTATCATTTACTTATCTGATCGGTAATTGATTTTAGTCAATAATTTAAGGCATGGATACAATTTGAAACATCTTGAGATTAAACTGTTTCAAGTAACAAATACAATTAAATTACTAAGTTATGTATTTTTTTCTTCCTAATAATTGTTTAGTATATTCCTACTTTGTTCTTCGTTCATTAGGTGGTGAAAACCTCAACATATAATTAGTATTAAGAACAAATTTCAAAGGTGATCAGCAATTTAAATAACGGCACTAATAGTATTGTATTATTTAGATTACTCAGTACTAACTGAGTAAACAGCATAGTATGTAATTAACTCACCATTAAATTCTATACGTGATGGTATTTTTACTTTTTCAGGGTGAAAACAATTGTTTTCTAACTTCAGATGGCCCATTTTGTGGCAATCAGTTAACTGAAAAAGGTGAAGAATGTGATTGTGGTTTCACCAGAGCTAATTGTCATGATAAATGCTGCCATCCAAGAGATTCAGCTAGTCCATGCAAGTTGGTCAACAATGTTTTCATAGATCATGCCCAACGTACTGTGAGTTTTATGCATATGCGCTCGTGTTTGTTTTAAACTGGACGCTAGTTAATTTCAATAGAGTGTTTATTTTTGTATATCTAATTTTAATATTTTTTCTATGATTGGATTGGTCTCTAAGTACGAGTTTTGCAGTACCTTTTTTGAATAATTGTTAGTTACTTTGACGTTGTAATTCTCAATATTCTGTGTTGTTTTGTCATTATTTTAAATGATTTGATCTATACATTGATTATTGTGTTGATAGAATTCATTCAATGATTAGATAACTAGCTTTTTGATTGGAATAATTCTACATTTTAAATTACGATTATTTAATGAACTTCTAATGGTCAGTCATGATAGTTCTAGATATGTTTTACTGTTTTAATTGCATATCCTATTCATGACATCATTCAAATGACCTCTGAGGCATGTAGCTCACCAACTTAGTAAATTTTTATGTACTGGATAGGTTATGAAACTACTCTGTGCATAGAGAGTAACAGAAAGCAAACTTGTAAAAATTATACACATATTTCATTCGAATGTTAAACGCGAACACCATTAGGGCACAAAAAATTATGTCGCATAATTGAAGTGATAACGTTGTCAAGAAGAAGAAGAAGAGGGGAGGAGTCACAGAATGTGTAGATAAAAAAGGACATTTGGAAGAACGAAAACTCAGTTAAAATTATGGTCAAGCAAACCTTCTTCCAATGTGTTCTTATATGTGTCTATTTACTCAGTATAAAACTGGTTTGTTTCATTTTCAGTACATCTTCACTGTAATAATTAATGCACTGTGTTCGGGTGATGATCACCCAGTTACTAAGTTTTGTAATTAATAAGAATTGAATAATCGATATGTTACAACAATAACTTGAATGTAAGTTAATTCTTTTAGGATCGTTCTTGTACATCTCTACTAGGCTTCTATCTTTTACAGTTGTGCGGAGGATTACCGTTGAACTATTGTGTATTAGTTATTTCACAAGTTAGTCACTCAGTTATAATCGACGTAGAACATGGCACTTATGTGTATTGGTTCAGGTGCCCAAACCATATAAGCACTGCAAGATGAAATTATCAAGACAAATACTGGAGTAGTAAAAACAGTAAAAGTATCAATGATAGCAGAAAGCATTAAGTATGAATAGTATGACTCAAGAAGATTCGGTGAGTTTGGGGAATAAAAGATATAAGACAATTTGAAACTCCCGTTTTCCAATGTAAGCCCGAAATTTAAGGTCTTTAGTAAGAACACCATGACAATTGTTTAGCCACTGGGAATCCGGTGACAACATAATCCACTTTTGCCTCCTTCGCCGATTTCTGCCAATAGAACAGCATCAATCATATCCAATCACAACCTTTACGTCTTCATTCAAATAGGCAAGTTAATGACTTTATTGTTATGTTCAGAAACGTTCCAACGGGGAAGGTGACCATCAAAGAGGTTCCTGTTTATCTACCATACTGCATCGAACCCTCAACTACCAAATGGTGCTTCTTCAGCAAAATCTCTACGTGATAGAAAATTGTGTACATGTTTTGACTCTATCCTTCCAGTGACTGCTGACGATTCCTAACGAAACTGATTTATAACGAGACAGTTCAACCAACATTATGAAAGGACTCTGTGTAGATTATCCTGGCAAACACCCTAGATAGACAGTCTCTCGAATTTCTCTTTCTGGGTAAAGTGATTAGCAAGATAAAAAGTACTAACATCCAATCTGGTGTATCGTAACTGTAGGTTTAAAAAAATCAGTTTGGTGAGAATATCAAGACTGTTTAGAATCAGAAATAAGATAGTCACAGTAGACTCGTCCAGTGAAAATCTCGAAATTCGGGTGTTAAAACTTTCATATTAGTTCCATGCTGTTATAGTTGTACTCAAACTTCAATCTTTATGTTAATGAACTTTTCCTCAGGTTCAGTGCTCACCTACAGCTGGCGTTTGTTGCACCGAAAATTGTCAATATCGCCCAGAAACTCATATGTGTCGCCCAGCTGGGGAATGCCATCGATCATCGAATTGCAGTGGAACAATGTCTAAGTGTCCACCTGTTGACATTTTACCAGATGGTACTCTTTGTCAGGTAAGTAACTATGCTTTTAAGATTGTTATACCGACCAAGTTTCTACCTTGTATTTCTATTCTATTGATAAGTGTATACTATACTATACATTCGATCGCAAATAATTCTTCATCTAATTTGAATTATGCTATACACCAAACCCCTTTATGATGACTGTATAATTTACTGTGGTGTTTGAAAGTGGGAAAATCATCTAACTTCAAAAATGCTAGTTAAACTTATTGAACAAAATTCAGTAAACCGTTTGTTCCCATCCCCATCGCCACTGTTATAATTGTATTTGCTAATAAACGACCCAGCTATTCCTATTCCTTAGTATTCTTATACAATGACACTCAACAAGACCCCAAAATCAGAACACGTTGAACAGGAATGAAATTGTACTCAAAATAATAATGATAAGTGAACAGCAATCACTGGTTTGAATAACGTTCATATATTTATAGTATATACATAATAAGCTTCTAGATTTTTCATAGTTGAAAGCATGAGTCAATTGAAGCTAGACCACCAAGGAACCCCTTCTAGATTTTTCTCGAATAATTTGTCAGGGCTGATTGGTTTAGAATTAGCCAATCAGCGCGCGCCATCACGATCATGCACATAACATGCCTTAATCCGGTTTATTTCCCACTAACAATGAGCTTGAGTGTTATCATGATTATATGGGCAATTGTCACTTTCTAGTTGCTCACATCATGAAAAGATAATCCTTTTTGAAGTGTCTGAAAAAGAATCCGATTTAGTGGTGATCTTAACAATCTAGGAGAGTGACCATAAAACCTGAAAGAAAACTGCTTAAGGATTGAAGTCATGATTAGTTTTTAATGTGTTAGGTCCTTATTTTCTAAGCCTTACTGCCAATATTGGAGAAATATTGCTGGTGATCTAGGTTATCCGTGGAAAGCACCTTAATACCGCTGCACCATATTGCATTTAGTAGTAGAATATAACCCTCAGACCTACGATTTACGGTTTTCAGTCTTAACTCTCCAATGGATCAACCTATCATAGTAGAACCTCAAGAAATAAGTGTTTCAGCCAATGCATCTTGATTAGGTCGTCACAATACTTAATCCCGATCACCACTTTATGGTAGAAGCTACGGTATGGATGAACTATTTATAGTTCGCCTTCAACATTATTTCTGTAAAAATTCTTACTGGGTTTACCACTTAATCAATCATTTGTTTCCTCTAAAAGAGTCATCAGTGTATTACGAATTCGAACGAGTCGTGTAACGTTTGAACTCTTTTTCTTTTTAAGTCATTTTAAATTTAATTTACGTTTTTTACTATCACTATTTACCGTATCAAATCATATTTGTTTTTAGGATGGTACACGTGTTTGTAAACAGGGTCAGTGTATTGGTTCAATATGTGAGCGTATTCCTGGTTGGCATGAATGTTCTTTTACTCGAGATAAAATAGTCGTACCTGAATTAATGTGTTTCGTCGGATGTAAGCAGAATATTTCCGGTGCACCATGTATCAGTTCTTTTCAGTTAGAAACAGTAAGTTTTCCTCACCGTTTCGCTCGGATTTATAATATAAGTAATAATGGTGCAGTCTTATTGGATTTGATTCTAGACTTTTCTGTACAATTCAGCGTTTTCATTCAACCTTTATTTTACTCATTCTTTGGTTTTTTTTTCTTTTCAGTACTCATAAAGTCATACTAAACTATGTAGAAATCTTGGATATTAATGTTACTAATGTTTGTTTTAATGTTCTTCTTGAAACAATCCTTAAAATCACCCGACTATTGCTTTTGGCTTTTTGAGTTTCTATTTGTAATTCTTTCTGTTACATTCAATAAGTCGGCTTTAACGTATTCATTGGTTTTATTGTTGTTTAGAGAAAATCCTAAGTTTTCATGTTATCAATAATAATAGTTGATGAAATTAATTCATTTAAATTAACTTGTACATAGTTTCTTATTTTCTATTGTTTCATACTCGACGGAGGTCTACTAAGATTACCTAACACTAATAAAAATTATAGTAATAAGTGTTTGTAGGATAATCCACTTGATATTACACTTATTTGTACTGCTTTCATTCACAACTGTAGTCAGTAGTTGAAAATCCTTAAGATACATGGCTCGAAATTGACCACAGTTGTATGCATTCTTTATTTTTCTTTAAATTTTAAGCTAACAGTCATTAAATTATTTGTAATTTTTATTATATGATAAGTGAAATTACTTTGGTTGAATTTTGTATATAACGCCACTAGTTTCTAACTTTTATTTGGTCAGTTGAATGGTGATACGATCTTTTAAAATTCATTACGCTACCCCTTATTCATTACAAAATTCTATCACTCAATTAAACTCAAATAAACTATATTTAGACAACTATCGACAATCAAGAAGCAGCTGTTGCTTGCTTTTCAATGGTTGTCTAACTTAAGATCAGTCTGTGATGTAAAACTATGAATATTCAACAATTCCCTCAATCCTTACTATACATGTTGTTTTTTTTGTAGATTTAGTTTCCCATAAACATAAATATTATTGTAAGCAAAGATGGATAGTGGATAGCAGTGGAATCCAGGACGCGCGTTTCGTCCTATTTGGGACTCGTCAGCTGGATGTACCGGCATCTCAGAGTTGATGTTCACTCTAGTACTCGAACCCAGTACCTTTTGCTTCAAACGCCATCGTGTTATTCATTCAGCTAATGAGTCCTGATAGCCACTTGCTTGTGCAATGGGGTGAAGTTTAAATTCAATTATTATTGTTTGTTTGAATCTTCCCTCTGATGATAAGAGGCGGAATGTATAATATCAAACTGTTCTCAGATAGATAGACTTACAATATGTCTGAAAAACTAAGACGAGGTCGACAGTGTTTCATTATGAATGTGGAAAAAATTACACATTTCAACCGTTTGATCGTGTAGTATATCAAGAGATTTTTTTATCCATTGATTTAGTCACATTGAAAATATACATTGAACGATTCTATACATTGTGAATACATGTACTCCGAAGTTACTAGTATTTGACCACAAATGCCTTAAAAA
>NC_031497.1:9553757-9558497 GCF_000237925.1 Schistosoma mansoni
GGGGGAAACGGGGGGGGGGGGGGGCGGGGGGGGGGGGGGAGGGCGAGGGGGGGGGGGGGGGGGGGGGAAGGGGGGAGGGGGGGGGGGGGGGGGGGGGAGGGGGGACGGGGGGGGGCGGGGGGGGGGGGGGGGAAAGGGGGGGGCCAGTTACAGTCCTAAACATCAATGGGAAGATTCAAACAAACAATACTAATTGAATAAATATTATTGTTTCAGCTTTCTTTTCACTTTACTATTTTTATTGTGAGAATTTTACTTATATTGTTTTATTAAATGAACTACAACCTTCCTTGTATTGCTTCACCATTTTCTTTCAGTGCTCATTACTTTTCTGTTGTGTTATCGATGCTGTTTATGTTTATAGTGTATGGAAATGAGATGAAAATGTAAAATTGAGTATTATATTCACTATTGTATAATCAATTTTCCCGGAGTTTGTATTAAAAACTATGCACAGAATTTCGTGTATAATTATTTGCTTTCCTGTTCAGCATTTACAAGATTTGTTTTTGTTGTACATGTATGGAAAGCTAAACTAATTAATTTGCCTTCGAGGTGATCATGTTTCTGAGATAAGTCATGATCATGCGATAAGGCAAATACATTTAACTTAAAACTCCCTCATACCCTAAACTTTGAAAGCAAAATCAATCATTCAATCTATGTATCATGTATTTTGACGTATTTTTCCCTTTTGTAATTTATCAAAATTTTCCAACGTCAATCTAGTAGTTACATTATTTGTCACTTCATATCAATGTAGTTCTTACCCACTTGAATAATAAGCTAATATTGTCCCAAATAGAAAATACTGTGGGACATAGTTTCCCTTTTATATTTGCACAATTGTCAACCTCCAAGAAAGTCTCCCCAAAACATTTTTCTTAGTGCAAAATTGTAAGTTGCCGGTAATAAGTTTGAATTATTTTCAATCTGGTAGCCAAACTTTGACTACACTTAAAAGAACATAGTTACACGATTAGTAAAATCAGCCGGTGCTCATAGTCTTAGGAAGGCTCACTAAAAGATGTGTTTTTTTCCCCACTGTTATTGACGTGGTTTCCTGGATACGGGTTCTTAGATCTTGTACTGATACCGGCTAAACTGCTGAACTTTATGCATTTAGATATTATATATGTATTTGTCGTTATATGCGTTTAGAAATATTCTGATCATTTATAATCTAAAGTATGATCACATAAAATTTAAATAGTAGTGTCTGACTTTCTTTACACTAATTTTAACAAAAGTTTAGTTTGTGTTTGGGCTAAAATTGTTTCAAATATATTGGGGATTTAGTTGGGAAAGATTGTGATATCGTGGGCTCAATTTTTATTGCTCATAATAATGCATCAATATGAATTGTTCTAAATGAGGAGTTATAAGACATTAACATTTTGAATAGAAAATAGAAGTGCTTCATCTAAACATTTTTGTCGTAAAAACTTTAGAAATTATACTCACGGACATTTGATTGTGAAATGCTATTGTTGCATATTCCTGGAATAATATTAATTTCGAAACTATCTCAAGTATTGAGTTAACGTACAGTGTCTTTGTCTAACTCATGGTTTGTCATGGTACATTTTCCTAAATTTTTTTGCCGCATTAACCGTTACAGGTTTGTTTCTTTTCCACTTAGTTTAGATAATCTATTGTAATTTATACAGTATTTTGACTTTTAATTATTGCATATCGATTTTTAATATTATTATTAGGAGCTAGATTTAAGAGCGAAATATCCTCAGTTGGCTGTTGAAATTTTACGTAATGGGCGCGGCATTAAATTACCTCCTGGAGCTCCCTGTGATAACTATCGGGGTTATTGTGATGTTTCCATGCGTTGTCTCTTAGTAGATGCAGAGGGACCACTTTCTCGATTAAGAAACTTGGTATTCAGTCCACAAATGTTGCAGAAAGTTACGACATGGATAACGGTAAGTTTACTATTTATGGTAATATAGGTTTGTTATGTCTCTCATTTACTAGTTATTATTGTTTGTACTTTCCAAATTTTTTTCTCAAGAAATAGCTTTATTTTTCATTTATTTCACTCCTTTTGTAGATTCATTGGTGGGCAGTTATACTTATAGCCTTAGCCGTTATTATAGGTGCAATTACTTTCGTTAAAATCTGTGCCTTTAATACTCCACCTGTTCGTCTAAATAATGTGAATCGTACTATGCCAAACCTGACTCCCTTTTTAACCTCCAGTCATATTCCCTCTGGTTCTGTCGATCAACCTGTTGTTTGGACTGTTACAAGTCATCCTGTAAAATGGACTGGTTCGTCTAATCCACTACGTACTAGTCGTCTCACACGCTCTTCACAAAGACAGTCTCGTAAATCTAAGGATATTAAAGGAGTTATTCGCTACCCAATAACTTCTGAGAAAATTTTTATTACACCCAGTGCAGCTATAGATCCGCTGGACTTTCCTCCATTCAATGCACGTCAAACACCGTTACCTGTGTTACATCCGAATCCATTGTCTCTTGTCGAGCTGCCTTTGAAACCTATTCCATGTAACAGTAGAAATCCTAATAATTTTGAACCAGCTGGTGCCAACTCAAACGACTCAAATACTGAATTTCTGCAACAGAATAATTCTTATCAAAGGTTAGTGTATAATTTTCCGCAGAAATCGTATTATTTTCCCATGAAACTTCTAAATTGAAATTATTGTTGAATGTTAACATTAATTGTAGATTAGGTATCTGCCTTCTCATACTACTTATATTAAAAATCACTCAGAAATTTATGATGAGAATGTTTATTTTGTACCATTTATATTGAAATATCAATACCATTTTACTTGAAGTAATTCCCTAAATTTTAAGGACCATTACTACATTTACCATGAACTCATGATTAGGTTAGTTGTCCTCAGTCTTTTTTTATATTAAAATTAAGACTTTATTTTTAAGTGAACTTCTCAAAATTTGTGTTGCGAATTCAGTGGGTCAGCCTTCAATCTAATGGAGGTACATCCAACTAACGAGTCGCGAATAGGATGAAATCCTCATCCTGGATTCCACTGCCAGCCACCATGCATCTGTGGCTGTAATGCATGTGACTGAAGACAATCCGCATATGATGCACATATTTCAATAAGAGACTGATTAATTGCAGTCCTAAAAATCAATTGGAAGGTTCAAACAACCAATACAAAAATGAATTAGAACAACCTCATGTTTTTATACAACAAGCTGTGACACCAACAAAAGATATGGGAAAAATGCAACGCCTAGTGTAGGTATAAGTGTGGTGTGTGCTACTGATGTCGATTGATATAATTAGTATGTGTCATCAATAGAAAATGAAATACCTGGCAGCAGAAGGTTAAGAAGATCGAAGTAAAGAGAATGAGGACAGTAAATGATTGCTGTGTAAATGAAGGAACAGTGAAGTCTGAGACAATTGATTGACATTTTGCAAACGAAGTATTTAGTGTATGGTTCTCAGATTTTACTAAGATGTTCTGTAACTTTTTGTCCACATACGTTCGGTTGTCCCCACTTCTGTTCTCGTTCACTGCATAAGTAAACCCCTAACTTGTATTGTCATTTGTGCTAATCTGAGAGAGGTGAAAATTATCTAACGCACAATTATGTACTTACCTGAAAAATAAAATTTAAGAATACAGATATACTATATGCTAAGTTAAATTGTTAAAAATTAAATACACTTGAGATACAGATAAAATAAAAATAGTGCATCATCTATGGTTGGCAGTCGAATGATTCGAAATGACAAGAAATTGAAATCCATGAAAATATAATATAGATTTAAATTTTAAAGAGACCTGTTCCTGAAACCTGTGTCGACCAATTTGTTTTAAATATTGTACATCGTACTTCACAATTTTTTAACTTGGTACTTCCTGTCGGAAAGATATGGGAAAAAGTGTAGTCAATTAGTTAGTTTTTATATATTTAAGAAATATTTACGTAGTAGTTGATTAATGTTGTTTTGTTGTAGTCTTAGGTGCAAATGTCTATGTGAAACATTAATTATAATTAAACGTTTTACTGCTCAAGAATAATTCAGTTACTTTAGACATGTGTTACTAAATTCTGCGTAATTATCCAAAGTGATAAGTTTTTAGATCTTGTGCTTATGATTCACTCTTATAATTATATAAGTGGTGAATCTAAGACACAAATGGACTTCTGGCTGCTTGTTTAACTTTTGAATCTTTTAGTGAGGTTTTGAGGTTAGAGTTTTTCCGTGGTCTCTATAATATAATAACGGAGACTCAGAATCGATCACTTTTGGTATTAGAAATATTACAGTTTCAATGTATGCAAATGAAGCTAAAAAGATATTAGTAGTCAGGTAGTCATGTTAGATCTTCACTGATCAATATTATAAATTCAAGACACATAAGTGAACGCTTCTGTATCACTGGGTGGTTAGTATTTGAACTTGATAATAGCTATTTATGGGAGCCATGTTCCAGTATGTTTGCTCCAAAAATGTATTTTTCCTGGGTTACGGAAAGGTTTTTCCAATTACAAAGAAAGGAGAGTAGCTGAAGCGTTCCATGTAATGTTTAATCGCACTGCTCTCAATAGAAAGGAAGGCCTTACCATACATCCTACTTGGACTATCTATCCTAGTCACCTAGTCTGATATTATTTACAATTTCACACCATTACATTGCAAATTAAACTCTATCCTTTGTTTAAAAATCCCAATCATATTAAAAGACTAATATTTGAACGAAGAATATTCTTT
>NC_031497.1:9558697-9622259 GCF_000237925.1 Schistosoma mansoni
AAAGTACATCATTTAATGCATGTAAATTGAGGAATGTCAAACCAAATACAATAAAATTGTTAAGGTAATTGGTTTGACATTCCTAAATTTACATGCATTAAATGATGTACTTTGCCTTTAACTTGGTTATTTTTTCGGATTATTAATTTGGATATATAATTGTAGAACCTGAAGAGAATTTATCGAAAAGAATATTCTTCGTTCAAATATTAGTCTATCCTTTGTCATTATAATGGTCACACATTTTCATCATTAACAGTGCACACATACACACAAAATTACATACATGTCGCTTATGAATTACCTTGACCGAAATGAAATTACATGCCATTGATTTATTCAGACCTGTTTTTTGATTGATCACCTAATATTCGTGTTGTCACCTTCTACTATTGAAACTTGGATTAATGTTAATTTGGTTGTAAACGTCAAAAGATCTAATTTTTCTACTCATTGGGATATTACAAATATATATATATATATATATATATATATATATATATATATATATATATAGTAGATAATGTATAATGGGTGGATGAGTTGCATTCATTTAAATAAATAGTAACTGAACTATTAGTTTTCCAAGTCTTATTGACTCAGTCCAATGGAGTTCTTTTTCTTCCAATTCTAGACCAAACAATGTGCTCATCCCTTCAACTGTAAAACAATCAAATCATGTTAGAAAACCCAAAATTCAATCCAAACAACTTTATGACAAACGTAAGAGGAAGACACGACCAGTTCCTGAATGTGCAGTTGACAGTAATGTTTCTGTCCCTGAAATTTCAATCCCGATCGATCGTCCTAATGAAGAAAATGAAATAGCACATCCTCAACCTGAAAACAGGGTTTCTGGATCTCAGGATCTTCGTAATGATTCTAACGGTATTTCACCACCATCTTACGATGATTTGTAAGTTAGCCTTTCAAATACATATTTACGCCTGTCACTTATCATGGAGGAGCATAGGTTGCCCACCAGCATTCTCCATCCAACTCTGCCCTAGGCAGTCATTTCCTTTTCATATCTGCTTCAAATTCCCGGCACAGTGTGTTCTTTGGCCTTCCACTTTTCCTTTCCCATTCAGGATTTTAAGTTAGGGCTTGCCTTGTGATGCAGTTTGATGATTTCCACAATATATGTTCTATCCATTTCCAACGTCATTTCCCAATTCCCCCCTCAACTGGAAGTCGGTTTGTTCTCTTCCACAATAGGTTGTGGTGGTTCTCCAAGTTTCAGATCCGTACAGTAGGACTGTCTGGACGTTCGTATTGAAGATTGTGACTTTGATCTTGGTTGACATTTGTTTTGAGTTCCATATGATTTTCAACTGTAGGAATGCTATCCTTGCTTTGTCAGTCCTTGCCTTTACGTCTGCATCAGATCCTCTTCGTTCATCGATGATGCTGACCAGGTAAGTGAAACTTTCCACCTGTTCTAGAGCTTCTCCATTAAGTGTTATTGGTTTGTTGTTCTCCGTGTTATATTTGAAGGTGTAGCTTTTTCCTTTGTGTATGATGAGGCCTACTGATGCAGAGGCTAATGATAAATTAGTTTTCTTCGTCTGTATTTGTTCGCGTGTATGGGATAGAAGAGCTAGATCATCTGAAAAGTTCAACTCGTGTAACTGCATCCAAGCTGTTTATTGTATTCCACACTTCCCCTCAGATGTCAAGGTCTTCATAATTCAGTTGACCACGAGAAGAAAGAGAAAAGACGATGTTAGGAAGCCGGTCCTCACTCGAAATGCATCTGTCAACTGTCATCTGTGCACCACTTCGCAGTGTGGTCCGTCGTACGAATTCCATATAATGTGAACGATCTACTGAGGCACACCATAGTGTGGAAGAAGAGTTCATAAGGTCCTCCTACCGACACTGTCAAACGCTTTGTCGTAGCCAGGGAAGTTGATGTATGGTGATGAGTTACATCCAACTGATTGTTCAACGAAGATCTGCAGTGTCGCAATTTGGTTTATGCACGACCGATCCTTACGGAATCCATCCTGTTGATCTCTAAGTTGGGCATCTACTGATTCTTTCATCCGGTTCAGCAACACTCTGCTGAAAACTTTTCCTGATACTGACAACAAACTGATGCCTCTGTAGTTCTCATATTTGCTCTGATCTCCTTTCTTTGGTATCTTGATGAGGTATCCTTCTTTCCAGTCTGTCGGTGTCACTTGTTCCTCCTCCCAAATCTTCTTGAATAGAACGTGAAGCATGTTTGCAGTTACTTCAATGTCTGACTTCAGTGGTTCAGGTGGTATATTGTCAGGTTCCGCTGCTTACCCACTCTTGATTTGTCTGATTGTCAACCTGATTTCTTCGATCGTTGATAGGGTGTCATATGTAGGAAGGTCTGTGTGTGCTGTTTCGATGTTTGGTGGATTCAATGAATCTGGTCTATTTTAGAGTTCCTCTAAGTATTCTACCCATTTTTTCTCTATCCTTGAATTTCAGTGATTGTCTTGACTTCTTTGTTTGTCCTTGACTGACCTCTGGTTTACTATATTTCCCTGCCAGTTACTTCTTCGTGTCATATAGTTGTTTAATATTTCCTTCTCTTGAAGCTTTCTCCTCTTGTCGACTTTAATGTTCTCCCTTCTTTGCTTGTTTGCTTTAGTGTATTCAGCTTGTGTTTTGACTTTCTCCGTTCTTGTTCGGCTGTTGTTAATTGTTGTCTTCTTGTACTTCCTTTCCTGAATCTTGCCCATGGTTTCGATAGAGATCCATTTCTTATCATGATGTTCGTTGGGGCACAGAACCTCCTGACACGTTGAAGTTAATGCTTCTTTGATCCCTCTCCAGTTGTCCTCCATAATAGTTTCTCCTTCTTTCAGTAGATCCTGTGAGGCTTAAAAGCTTGTTGAATGCACCTAGGTTTGTAAATCTCTCCCCACTTTCGTTTTTCCCTCCTAGTCCATGTTGTCCCATGATATCTTCATAACCGTTATTGTCCGTTCTGACTCTGACGTTTATATCTATTTGGATGGTCATGCCTTTTCTTGAACGCTTCATTATGATGCGTCATAATTTTTCTGCAAGAAGATCCTTCAACTTAGTGGTCAGGGTTTAAATAATTTAATTTGTTTATTCTGGTTGGCGTTTTTTTATCAAGGTTGTTTTTTACGGGATGAGGTTACTGACCTCCATTCCCAACTCTCCTTTATCCGGGTTTGGGATCGGCAGTATCCCTAGAAAAGTTACAGGTGGAGTTAGCCTTTCAGATATTTATGTATTTTTGACGTCAGTTTTACTCTATGTTGTAACAGCTTCGAAAGGCCTATACTGAAAACTAAGAAATACCCCTAATTCTCTGTACTTTTGTGACTCTTACCCAATGACCACTTCACCTGCTTTCGTTTTTTGATTTGCAAGTGTGAGGGTTCTACACGTTCGAGTGCCGACAGTTGTATACAGTATTCTACCGTGATCGAGTAGAGGATGTAACCTCTAAACGTGTGTTTACTGGTAACTGAGTTATTTAGGCATTGTAGTCCAAATGGAATTCCCACGTCTGTTGTTTAACTCTAAGCCTTATTGATACCGACCAATGCTTTTGTTACTCAGTCAGCAGGTTATAACGAATTTAGAGCCTGGTACAACTAAATTCATCTTAAATTCTCTTGTAACCTTAGACTAGGTCATTCCGGTTATAAAATTTATCTAAATATTCAGCAATGAGTAAGTTTACATAAACATTATGAATTAAACTTTTTGTTCTATTATTGGTGGTTATTGTCCTGCTAACTAAATGGTTTGCTCCAGCTTGCCATACCACATTAGTACAACGAGATGAGGTTACTAATATGTGCGGGAAAAAATTGGAATAATCTATTAGCAGTAATAATGACTGGGCATTGAGAATATCATTTGAAAAGACAGTGGTAGAGTATGTATGAAGTAATATTGGGTTTTTAGTGGGAGAAAGACAACGCCAATGCATTTGCACCATTGTGAACGTTTGTAAGTCATGGCTTAGTGGTCAAGACGTGCGACTCTTGGTCTCAGTTTCAGTCAAGTGAGTAATGTCACTAGTCCTCACTCTTAATTTGTGTTTCAAAGACAAGTATGTTAATAAGTACGTGGTAAGTTGCATGCCACCTCAAGCACTCAACCACTGAACAGTGTTATCATGCAGACTCAAACCAAATAGTTTACATCTCACATGTTTCGGTCTAAGAGTTTATGACTTCATGGACTGATACTATTTTTTAATTTGGCTTCCTTTAGCTTTCTTTCAACCTACTGCACTAGCAAGTATCACTTATCGAGATAGTGGGGGATAGTGGTTGGGAATATGTGATACTCATCCCAACTATATCAGTCGATTACGATATATAGTTTCATCAACGGACTTATCATCTTTGCCTGGTACCTTATGCTTAACCTGATCGATGTTCACTCAGTTGTTCTACAGTATGAATACACTGATGTTATTGTAAAACCATCCAAAATAGGTTTATCGTCAATTTCTGAATCTGTCTAATTTTGTAACTGAATTTTGTTAAAACTGGTCATTTTTGTAGTTTCGTAACAACCAACTGTTGAATCAGCTAGAATTTAGTATTCAATGCGTAGTATCGGTCTATATAAATTGATTTCAGCATACATTTAACAACAGTTGTATATCATTGAATCTTTTGTGTAAATGGTAAATATCAAGAAGAATCATTTGAACATTTTAAAGAAACTTTCAATTCACATTTTTATTTTTTTATAAGTATAAGTGGATGAAATGCATTGTTTGGAAAAATTAAGACTTCTGAAACACTAGATATCTTTATCATACATGTTAAAGGTTCAAAGCGTTTAGTTTGTAGGAGGTTTTTAATTTGTTTAATTATGGTCACTAATCACTTGAGTTTTCAGACTGTCTAAATATCCCCCCAACATGTTTTTTGTAAAAAAAAAGTAGTACTTTTTACTCCTGCTTATTATTTGTCTCTAATTTCAGGGTACAATCTAAATAAGTAGAGCTATTTGTTTCATTAATTTGTTCAATTGCGATCGACAATGAAAACTTCTTTTAATCGATCGTAAGATGGAAGCGACAACGACGAAAAGTAAACTAGATCTTATAATTCCATATTTTTCTTTATTAAGACAATGACTGCATTTTACCAGACATTGCCTACTATTTTAATTATTTATTTAATTACTGTGTCTTCCATCCATCATTGTTCTTCTTTCGAAATTCATTCATCATATGTTTTCCGTTGTCACCATATTAAAAAATTCTTTTCAAAATTTTTTCTTTTCTCTTTTTAACTGATTCTTTCAGTGTATAAAATTCACACTAACACTACAACACTCACTATAATTATACAAATATTTCATGAGATTGAATAAAATCATTTAAGAATTATTTAAGACCAAGCTTCTTTGTTTTGTTTCAATGTTTTATCAACTGAACTATCATTTCATCTATTCATATAATATATCTAACTTTTTCCAATCTTTGTCACTTACTTCCCTCTTTCTTTGTTAAGTTGTTGAATGGATTGTTTTTTATTTTCTCAAATTGTTTTGTTGTTTAGTCTAGTTTCAAAATGCTGAATGACGAAAAAGATTTCATTTGGTTTTTCCTCTGTTTTGCTTCTCGTTTTGTATATTTATACTTTTTGTTTTAAGTTGGTTGGTTGGTTTCTTTTAGTTATATACACTGTGCACTAATGATGTAATGTAGATCTTTTTCTTTATCTTGATTAATCATTGTAAAATAATAATCATTCGTGATTCTTATCATGTAATGTAATAAGTAATAAACTAATGTTCGATCCCATTTATGTTTTAATACAGTTGAGTTTAAATTCACCTAGTATTGTTTGTTTGAATCTTCCCATCGATGTGTTAGGACTGCAACTGGTCAGTCTCTAATTGGCATATGTACTGGGTACTGGGTTCGAGTCCCAGAGTGAACATCAACTCTGAGATGCAGGTACATCCAGCTGACGAGTCCCAATTAGGACGAAACGCGCGTCCTGGATAGTTGAGTTTAGTTAATGTATTTATGATGAATATAAGAACGAAACAAATAAAATAAAAGTGATGATCGTTGTCTTTAATATAAACTGTATAGTAATCGTTGGAATCATAAGATTGATCTTAACTCGGCTTTTGTTGTGTTGTTTAAATGTGTAAAAGGGCATATATTGAGGTTTATTGAAGCCTTAGCCATAAGAAAATTCAAACCCCCTTTGTGTATTCAAAAACAGTTTGTTCTCTCCTTAAACCTACCCTGGTAATATATGCTTATTATCTAGAGTGATTAGGTGTCAAATTGTTTTCCCATTATGTTTATTATTATTATTCATTATTGTCCATTCTTACCCCATATCCAGTCTAGTTGACCTTTTATTTATTATATATAAATGTTCCTAACAAGTATATGTGTGATCAGACCGTTCGAAATGTATTGCGCTAATATATCACATAGTTCTGATAATCTTCGTCTTCTTATTACATTATCAAAATATATCCCTTGTATCCAGTTTCCAATAAGATTCCGACTACATGTTATACTCCTACAATAACATCTTCAAACCCTAATCTTTCACATTAATGCTCAAACTCTTACTACTTCTACCACTATGGGATTTGAATCGATAATTGCATCTCTGTGCTAATGTGGTATGGCAACTCGAACTGATGTACGTACGTACGAAGTTCTACGTTGTGACTGACCGGCATTCTATATATATATATATATATATATATATATATATATATATATATATAGTCATTAGTTTTTTCATGATCGAGGAAGATCGATGCGAGTTTATCAAAATCTACCATTGCTTAACTTAATGTGAATAAATCCGTCGATTCCGTATGTCTAGATTTTCGGGGAACAATATTCATTCTTAGGTTGACTTCAGACCTTAAGGGTTAGCGAATTTGAGTAATTTTTCTATCAATCAACAAACAGTATGTTTCATTTGGTACTTACTACTTTCGTCCATTTGATTGTTACTTTCTTTTTACCTGGGGCCCAATCACTTCCATTACTGTTATTTATTAGTTGTCTGTCAAGCGTTTGAAATAGTCATTTACTTTGAAATAGAACAATACAGTATCACACGTATTCATTCACCTAATTGAAAACGTTTACATTCAACTAAATTACCATTACATTCTCATCATATATATATATATATATATATATATATATATATATATATACTATAAGGCGGTTATCATCATAGTAGAAGTGAGAGAGGTAAGAGAAAATGCTAAATATATGCATAGAATTATTATTATTATCTTTGTCTCGACAGCTTTATATCATTTAAGAGAAGAGTAGGACTGAAAGTTTTCAATTTTGAACTGTTTGTATTATTTGTAGTTTCTCAATATTTATTCATATCATAAAGCGTAATATGTTAGTTATCATCGTTTGTACGTATCTATGTTTGCGCGCGTGTGTGTGTGTGTGCAAATGTGTATGGTTCATATGGACTGATAGTTGTACATTATATATTCATCATTGTAAAATAAAAGTTATCTTTGAGTTGTTTTTTTCTAATTAAACAGTTTTACTCTTTATGTTCACATATTTCTGTAAATATGATAATATGCTTGTTAATTATTATTAATTAAGTGAATAAATACAGTTTGTTGTTTGTTTATTATTGTGTATGTACAATTTGTACAAACATCGTATGAAAAATGAAGTCGTTGTATAGATTCTATCTTATTTTGTTCTGATAATTAAGATTAGTTTAGTGGTATTTAATTATCAAAATATTTCCTTTATGTATTGACACTTGTACATTGGTATAGTTTTGTATCTAATTATGATATAATATAAAGTATGCTGATGCTGGGCACCGGTTGTTTGTTACTGTTTTTTTAGTGCGTTTAAGTAGTTTCTTTCGAATATATATGTAAATGCTGATAACAAAATGAGCATATATGTCTTTGTGTGGAGGAGTGAAAAAGAACAAGAGAATTATCAGAACTGGAAAACAGAAAATCAATAAGATAAACTATGAATAATTTTGTTTTGTTCATTTTACCCGCTAGAAGAAAAATCATGAGGTCAAATAGTTTTAAGTGTAGGTTAATGACCTCATGGATTATTGTGCTTTTTTTGATTATCTTCTCTATTTGTATAAATGCATTGCTTTCTATTGATTAAGAAAATATATTAGAGAATTTCTCGTTTTGAAAGTTTTTCAAAGAATCTTTTGTGGATGAAATCATTTGTACATAACGTTGACATGATTCACAGCATTGATAACGATATATTGTAAATTTGCATAGTTCTACTCTCTTTGAACAGTGTTTAGACATGTCAACACAACCTAGAGTACAGTAAGAAGAAGAACAAAGCCAATAGAATTGACTACAATGAATTTAATAATTTCACCATTAATGTGATAAATAGAGAAGAATGAGTTATTAAATGTATCTAAGATGTTTTGTGTATTCGTATATATATAAATCGACAAATAATACACTATAGCGAAAGCACTTGAAATAATATGTACAAAAATTGTCTGATCTATCGAACGATAATGTAATTAGCTTCTAACCTCGTGTTATAACCTGGCTCCTGGTTCTTCTACTAATGTAAACTTCTAATGCTTTATCAGTTCAATTAGGCAGTCCAAAAGCAAGAAAAGATAGAAATATGAAAGGAATTTTTAACTTATGGATATTTATAGGTAGACAAACTGTTCTGGAAGCTTGCAGTAGTTGAACAATGTGTTGTAGTCTTAATGTTGCGACTAACTAGTTTCCGTTTGTCACCCAAACAACTCCGTGCCTGATTCTCTACTCTTCACACTAAAGTTCAGCTTGTATCAGATTACCTGGAGAACGAGTTTTGTAGAGTTAATTCACTTTGTACTCCATCAGATCCTTTGGAGTGTAGGCAAGACAGGGTTTTCCTTGTTAGTTTCTCTTTTGATTTGATTTTCTAACTTGATAGAGCACAAATGAGTTTTTTACTTGGCTTTTATAATTTGGCTCCTAAGATTTGATTCAATTACGGAATTAACATGGCCGAAAATTGGTGCTTTGAGGGTTCCTCTACTAATTCCCATGAAACATAATTTAGAATCGATAAGTCTTAAGTATCCCATTGGAGCTGTGAATGCAGATTATTGGGATATGTATATCAATATCGAGACTTCAAAGCATTGATCAGACCTGTTCGTTGTTTGTTATAGATCAAGGCGCAGGCATACAAGACGGCGTATTTCGATGTGACATAAGAATAACTGGTTCAAATATCACATGAGGTGATGGAATTCAGAACGCAACCACTTAATAAGTCTGTCGAAACATGTCAGTGTCTTCAAAAATTAGTTGGTGGTCTCAATTTAGGGTTTCAATTTCTGTTTATTTCCGTTCAATAACATGTTTCGATAAGTCTGTGTTTAGGTTCTAATTACTTTTGACGTTATTACCACTTAACAAAACAGTGAACTGATTCATTCCACTTACCTAATTTACATGGAGGTACTTCGCATGATCGTATCACATCTGGAATAGCAAGTTGGTGGGAATAACACAATGAACCTGCCAATTCACCATTATGTGACCAAGTACACAGAAGGTGTCTAGCTTGAACACCAACTCCACCACATGAACGTGAGCACTGAAATAAAAATAAACGTCGTACTTTTTCCATAATATAGCTCCAACTGGCTTTAATCTAACTAGTAATACTTTATGACAGTGAAAAAACTTGAAAAAAGTAAATAAAATAGTGTATTTTTGCTAATCTATAATTTGTCTCAATTGTTTTTCGAATTAGATTGTAGCTGAGTGCACCATATTCGAACTGCTTAAATCACTAAATCTTCACAGATTTGTTGACGGATTTACTATGGTGCACATACTTTATTTTTCTCGAATAATTTGTCGATAGCATCTGCGAAGAGATTTAACTTGAATTGACCTTTTTGACAACTTAACAGAAAGTATTTGATTACCATACAACTTTTTCATTCATTGACTAAAGAAAGTAATACACTGAGTGTTTATTATTTTTACTACTATTATTATGATTATCTGCATTTCAAACATTAAAGAATACGAGTTGAGGGAATATATTTTCCTTTTCAATTAGTTCCTCATCGTGGCTGTCCACTAATCTACAGGTTTTACAAATAAGTATAAAATGAATACCAAATAAATGATTCTACAATGCACTCTGAAGAAGTAACTTAGACTAACCTGAGAAACGTCAGAAGTTTAATTTTCCTTTCATTGGATATAAATAATAAATCATTATTTTTACTATTAAGGTATCTCAATATTTTCTCTAAGTATAATAATCAGTTAGGCAATGTATGCAAGATATAAATGAAAACAAAGTTATATGATCAACTGATTATTGCAGCTGGTCGTGTGGTGTGGTCTACTTATATCTATATAAGTAGTATATGGTGTTGGTCAGGCATAGAATGTATTTTGGCAGAAGACCGATGAGCAAAGAACTGAAATGAAGCGCAATCGTTTGGAAAATGTATGAACAATGGAATTAGAGAAGAAACAGTGAAGATTGAAACAATTGGTTGTTAATTTGCAAATTAACTGTTCATTGTTTGGTTATCAGAATTTACTGAGATAGTCTGTAATGTTTACTTAAATACATTCGATTGTCCCCAACCAGTGTTCTGTTCACTACAGTCGCACAAGACTAGGAATAGATTTGAATAAAATTGAAATATATGATCTTAATGTAAGGATCTACTGTTATTTGTAGTAATAGTACTGATGAAACGGATGCAAGGATAATTAGATTGGTAAACCAGTTTACTTAGGACCAATAATCATAAAATTAGAAATTTAGATTGAACAAAGTTGAGTAGCGTAAGTAAAATTTCTCGGAATCAAGTAGATGCCCAGAATCTATTTTGTCATGAACATTAAATAACTACTCCAGAATAGAGCCTCATCGTTTTATTTAAGATTCTAGTCAACCTTGAATGGTGATGTTTAGGAATTCGATTATGTATTCCTCTGATTGTACAACGAACTCCCCAGGCACTTTTAAGCTGGTAAATATGCATAGGGGTGACTCTGTTTCCTACATTATATGTACATGCACCCGATAAGATTTTTTGTTTAAAGGCCCAATATAATTTAGTTATTTCAAATTAGAAATTCTCTGGTTGACTTTTAAGGGATCGGCTTATATTGATAATCAGATTCATTAGAAAGGTGACGATGATAACAACTAACTTACTTGAGACCAATTACTGACGTTCCATCGTACTTGACATATAGGGTTTTCACATTCCATATTTGGTTTATCTAATTTATCGCAATATTTTGTGGCGACGGTTCTCTCACCAATCATACAGACTAAATTTCCACTAATTGAACCTTTACCAACATCTAAACACCGATCTGTACACTTGAAGTATTAAGAATTCATATAAAGAAATGATTTAGTTTCCAAAAAAACATACAACTTTAAGTTATCGACAAAATTTCAATCGTGTAATATAAAGAATAAAAATAAACAAATATGTGTACCACTGGATACCGGTCCAGTGTCCAAACGTGAAGCATCTACGTTCAAAATTGAAGGTCTTGAGTTCGGTCACCTGTAGTGCAATCGTACATGAACACTGCTAGGGAGTCCTTTACTGGCAATAAATAGTTGTTCAGTGCTTCCTGATCCTCAGTAGTTTTCTAGCTATGATCAATCCGTGATTTGAATTATGAAAAAATAAATCTGACAGTCATTTTTTTAATGTTTTATCTCATCCTCACTGAAAATTGGACAAACAATGTGCTTTATTGATTAATAGGGTACAATTTATTGGATATTTCTGAAGTATGTCCATATAGTTTAACTTCCTAAGCTTTAATGTGTAGATCAATTTCTGAACATACAACAAAGGTAACGAGAAGATTAATCAATTCACAAAGTATTTGGTTACAGATCATGCTTCTGTGCCTACTTCAATTTAAATAGATGCATAACGTCTTCTGTTTCATTCACATTGTGTCTTCAAAATCTAGAATCGATCCAATGCTTGGTTAGAATTATAAAGGCTTTTAATAGGTATCCCTATGGTGCGTAAGTGGGTAAGTTATTCAGAAACAAATTTCAATATGATATCAAAACGTTTTAGTCAATTTTTTATCATTTATACTTTTTTTCTGTAGCACCCTTGTACCATAATTATGATGCCTTAGATACCATAATTATTTATCACTGATTTCAGAATAAATTCTTTTCATTTGTTGATTTGTTCCTAAAGGCTAACTAATTTCTCATTAAATGTTTATAGATTATATTGGATTGATTACTTTCAAAGTATGAAATTGTAAATAGTGTTATTTTTACTGTAGACTTTATTTAATTGTAGTAAACTTTGTTCTATTTTTGATAGAAAATTTTTTTTCATAGTTGAAATCATGAGTCAATTGAAGCTAGACCATCATGGAAAACCTGGAAGCACTGGACGGCCGTTTCGTCCTATTATGGGACTCGGTCAAGTGCTCTGGCTCGAGACTGGTAGGTTCTGGTTTCGAATCTCGCAAGTGCGGGATCGTGGATGCGCACTGCTGAGGAGTCCCATAATAGAAATTTTTTTGTTTTCAAATGAACAACCAAATAATTAACTGAAGTAGTTTGATAAATCAGTCAGTTCATTTGTTGTAAACATGACAATAAATTACACTCATTTGAAGATATTCAATATTTTGAAAAGTATTCACTCCAAAAAATATCTTAGTATTTTGAGAGAAAGCAATGCTACATGATAATTGAGTTCAAAAATTTATTATTCTTGAATATTAAAAGGAATATCTTTTTCAGAAGGGGGTTTTGTGGAGATTTTCATAATTTTATACTGTTGAAATCATGAGTCAATTGAAGCTAGACCACCAAGGAAAACTTGGAAGCACTGGACAGCCGTTTCGTCTTATTGTGGGACTCCTCAGTGGCAGTGCACATCCATGATTTCGCCTCGCGAGATTCGAATGGTTACTGAGTTTCGTGGATTGGTTGAAATTAGACATTCACACCGTTGGACGCGAGACTGATAGGTCTGGGGTTCGGATCTCGCGAGGCGGGATCGCAGATGCGCACTACTGAGGAGTCCCACAATAGGACGAGACGGCCGTCCAATGTTCCCAGGTTTTCTATGTTGGTCTAACTTCAAATGACTCATGATTTCAACTATATAGAATATCTCTTTTCTTACATATCCATGTAGTTACAAATAAAAAAGACAAGGTATTTTTGGTGTGTAACTGTCTTTGTCCATATATTTATTTAGTTATATGAGACAATATATTTTCAAGTAATTAAAATGTCACAAGTAATTATCTTGTGTAAAAATTGATTGATGTTCATTCACTAAATGGATTTTAATTCTGCCAATAATAAAATTTAGGCCTACAAAGTTATGTCAAGAAGCTTAAAATATACTCTGAGAACATTCATAAAGTATTTAACTGAAGTATAACTTGATAAAAGTATAGTCACTTGTATTGGTTTTATTCACTTGTAATACTATAATGTACATTATGGTAACTCACAACAGATGTGTCACGGTTTTCAACGAACCATGCTGGACATTTGTTACTTTCTAAACACTTTCGTGTACTTGGTGGTTTTGGCAATAGTTTATCAATGCATACTTGATCATTCAGTATTTGATAGAATCGACTATCAACTTTTTCACATCTGACGACACGAAATTGTTGTCCAGTTTGGCCACAACTTGTAGAACATGTACTCCATGGTCCAACAACCCATTGAATAATTTCATGATTTACAGCTATTGCCTTAGGATCATCACTGAGCATACCCTTGGTCCATAATCTGTTTCTTTGCACCCAATCGTGAAACCCTGCTGCTGGAGTTCTAGCTGTTAATGTAACTGTGGCATTCATTGAACCAGCTATGCACGTCCAGTCACCTTCGTCAATGAGACGGAAACTTCGTATGTGTAACCTTCCTCGTTTATCTACCCTTATTCTATCAGATATTGCTCCAGTATAGGCTAATATTCCATGGTTTGGGTTAGCCCATTGTAATTCTTGTGCTGTAAAATATTGTACAGGACATCGTACAGTTACACGGGTAAATGGTATTACGAATGCTTGCTGGCCGACTTTTAAATCAATCACTTTCACCTAAAGTAAAAATAAATTAAGAAAATATCTAACTGTTAAACAATAAACTATTTAGGAGAATGTTTAGGATCATTATTAAAAGGATAAACATTAAAATGTGCTACTTCTTCTTTTATATGATTAGTTTTAATAGATTTCACAATAAATCTAGCAAATTTACTCTTGCTTCAACAACAAGTAGCTGTGTGGGATATTGAAACGAAATTTAAATAGATATACGATTAGTATCTTGATAAACAGACACACAGAACGTGTCTTATCCTGTAACTGGTAACGTTAATTTTTCCTTTCTTGAGACTTATTATGATCGCCACTCTTAGAGAAATCACTTCTGTAAAGGTCGTGGGAGACAGTTGTAAAATGTGTCAAGTTAACCAAAATGTACCAGTTAATCGAATTTCTAATATTCTATCAAGAGTTAGCAATAATCTAATCGATTAAATACTACTATCTGTCGACTGAAATTAGTCATCTAGTTTATATTACTGGCTGGACCAAATTGCTTTAAATTATTCGGATTCACACAATAAATCCATTGTGTATCGAGTGATATAATTATTAAGTTCTATGGACAGGACAGTTCGGAAACGTTTTTCACATATTAACCAATTTCGTATAACATTTTCCAAGTGTTCATATATACAGTAAAAAAAGGGCAAACTTCTTTGTTGAACTTATATTTTGTTCATAAAAAACGGTTTGCCAAGTGTACAATATGATATGAATTAGTATCTTAATAAATATAGGGAACAACTTTATGAGTTGTTGCACATAGGTTACCAAAACCTTTTTGTTAACGTTTAAAAAAGAACTCTGTAGGGTTAATGAAAATGTGATAATCATTAGATTGTTACATATAAACTAGTAAAGAGGTTTATAATGAAATGGACTAAAAAAATGTCTCAGTTATGTACTAACTCAAGATTTGTTTCAGTAAATTTACATATTTATTCAACTAATTGTTAGTATTTTTTTACTTTGTAGGCTTTAGTGTTTTTGTGACAAGATGTCTTAACTATCGATTGCTTTTTAGAAAGCAACTAAGTATAGTATTAAACTTAATCATTTCTGTTACTCTCATAAAGTATTAGGTTATAGGTAATCTGTAACCTGGATATGATAAATTCACATAAAGTAATGTAAATATAAGAATTTATCAGATCAAGATTTAAGAAAAAAAACAAAGTGAATATGCAGATCAATCAGACCATATTGAATATTATTGAAAGATATGATGGTGATGTCTAATTAGTTGTTAAGAGCATTCCTCATCGATTTCTAAACATTGAAAGGGTATAATAATGTAACCTGAAATATTTGAATAGTCAAAAAATTATGATTAGATTAATTCTGTCTAGAATCTTATTACATTTTAATATAACCAGACACAAAAAAAGTATATAGGTAAAAAAAAAAAATTAAAGAAACTACTTTTCTCATCTGAACAATAGTTAAAGTGTCAGTATTAATCATTGGTGGTTTGCTGTCACATTTTCTTGAACTTTCTTCAAAACATCGACGCCATGTAGGTTGAATTGCTTTCCCAGTCATATAGCAAGCTGCCATTGGCAATTCGCGAAGTGATCCATTAACTTGTACAGAAATGCACGATAATTGACGTACTTGTCTGCCTGGACGACATGGATCACTTTGGATACACTAATGAAAAAAATATAATTGTAAAAATTCTTATGTATATTCGTATTGTCTGTACTTTTTAAATAATTACACTAAGGTCACTCAATTAGTTAGACTAGAAACTTAAGGCGAATCAATTCTGAACACCATACAAAAGTATGTAGTATGGTACAACTGATTAAAATCCAATAATCTGTAAAAGTGGTCACTGAAAACTAGAATTAGTAACAAAGAAAATGTACTTTTCTGAAGAACGTTTTCGACGGTGGTTTTAAAAATCTACTGGTTTGCCGATTTTATTATAATAATGACACAGGTGCATTATTTGATAGAGACTATGTTATTCCTTTCGGCTTTTACTCAGCATAATTTAGCGAATATCAAACATATCTTCTGTATTCTTATAAGATTTTTAGCTAATCATGTATTATAACTAATTTCGTTAAGAATTTAATCCACTCAATGAACTCAGTTATTTTATTTCCATGTTTATTGCCGTTCAATTTCACTTACAGCTCAATGTAAGGCACCATCATAATAGTGTTTCATATTGATAATGACATTCTAAATTTATTTGGAACTGTCCTCCTGTAGTGGCTAATTCGGTTGTATTTAAAGTTCAAACTGTAATATAAACCTGATCTAATAAGAACAAATCCATTAGCTATCTTTTTCCACTGTTTTATCATTGACTGGAAACAGTAGTTTTAAATTCAAATAAAATAAACAGTCTCTTCTCTAACAGCTCACTAGAAAACTGTAATATTTAGCGAGATTATACAGACACTGTCAACTATCTAACACAGTTTAGCTAACTATAAATATTTAGGTTGATAACGTTGATTAGGTGGGATACTTCAACATCACAGTCTTATTCATTTCAATTGAGCTAGAATAACTGAACAACTATATATCTTTTTACTTAATTACACAAAACATTTCTATCGATTGTATAAACATAAAACTGAGGTCATAAAGTTATATTTAGCAATAAATTGCAAATTAATTTACAAAATGTGACAGTGATAAACTTATTACTACCCTGGTAATCCTTTTTTGTTTTTGTTTTTTTGTTTGCTTGTTTCAGTTTTGTTGTTATTAGTTTAATTTTGGTTAATATTCAGTTTTTATTATATACCCAATTCTTAAACCACCCTTTCTCTCACACATTTCCGCTCATTTGTCTCTCCTAATTATATGAACTATCCAAATTTTATTCAATTATTACGTAACCCACCCTAATTGTTTTCAACTACCTCTAAAAATTATTCAATTATTACGTAACCCACCCTAATTGTTTTTATTATCTCTAAAATAATCACACTTTTGATCTTATCTGTCTTTGAATTCCACTCAACTATTACGCCACTCTTCATTCTAATACCTAATAACCTCTGACCTTTCCTTGCACATATATATATAGTTATCATTGATGATCTTTTGTTATTCCAATCCTTTACATTCACTTATGCCAGCCGTTCCATCCTATTTATTACCCTAATGCTAAAACTCTAATGCATATTTGGTTGTAAGCAGCTGATGAGAAACCACGAAATATAATGAATTCATATTATTCTGCATCAATATTTGTTCTGTCTTTATTTAAATTCATAAAGGGAACTAACTGCATGAGCTAGAATAACTGAACAACTATATATCTTTTTACTTAATTACACAAAACATTTCTGTCGATTGTATAAACATAAACCTGAGGTCATAAAGTTATATTTAGCAGTAAATTGCAAATTAATTTACAAAATGTATAAAGAGAACAAAAAATGGCCGTAATTCAATATATATATATTAACTAATTAGATAGTAAGTTATTCAGAGACAAGTGTTTCTTTTAAACATATAGTTTATAACTCACCTTACCCCATTTTTCTGGGACAAATTCAGGCTTACATGCAAATCGATTGCACGATGCATGTCTCTCAGGTTGACGATAATTACCACAATAATAAGATGCATCAAAATCTGATATCACAAGATCACCATCTTTGCCTGAATAAACACACTGTACATCACGAGACATTATGCCAAGTCCACCACATGTTTGTGAACAATGTCCCCAGTTAGATACTCTCCATCGATATCCTTTACCGCATGGACCGAGTTTACATGCTCTTTGATTGTTCTCTGTATTCTGTGCACTTGGATTGGGTAAATGTTCACATTGTGATTCATCCAACAGCGTAGTAGCATTGTAATGATCGTTTTGAACACATAAAAATCGACGTACTTCAACACCATCACCACACTCTTCAGAACAACTAGACCAACTCTCCGAAGGCATCCAGAAAGGTGGAGTGACACTGGAAAAAATACAGATTTTTATACCTAAAAATATATATCATATAGCGTATCAGTTGTAAAGATAGGTAATAAGAAACCAATCTGCATAGAACGAGGAGTTTTATCATACATTTACTTACCAATTCCCAAGTAGTAAATATTAAGTGGATGGATTTCTAACAGTCCCATGTTAAGAGAAAAATAACTCCGAACAAAATTATTGGTCCTTTTTCAATCGGTCAACGCTGCACATGAATACAGGAGGTGCTAAGAATTTCTCCTATAATTTTAAATCATCTCTTACTTCTTTTTTTCTCGGAGTATATTTTGTTTCCAACTCATCTATTGGATTAAAATGTATTAATCAGAGAGTGTGAGAGAGGGGAGAATTTGTCGAACTAATTTGATAAGTTAGAGAATAAAATTGTAAAATAAATGAGAAGGTAGATTAATAAACAGTTGAGATGAGTAGTAGTTGAGGAAGGTATTTGTCAAATTGATTATTTGACTATGTTCAGTCGACTAACTCATGTATTGAGTGTACGGTTGTTTATGGGATTGTACAAATACGTCATGATTTCTTCATTTTTATCTATTAGGAATCCATGAGATGTAACCTGAACTCAGCATATAAAGAAATATTTCCTGTCATTACCTTGGATTTATCAATATATGAGCAACTTTAGTTTATTTTAGCTCTTATTTTTGTGATTGGTGGTTCAATTGAAATAGATAATCGAAGAGGAATGACCATTTGCTTCATCAAATCAATTAATCAATAATTTAATTGATTTGAGTATCAACTGAAGAGTTTAGAACTCGGAATAATATCCTGTGACATTTAGAGAAAGTTCTAAACAAGGATAAAACTGCTGTCCATAACTCCAACATTTCCTTTACCCTATTTGATAATGTTGGATTGTAGTGTAGTGTTTTACTGTATTTACTAATTTTACAAATTTTATTAGTTATTTTCTTATTATCAATAAAGAAACGCTTTTTAATTTCCTTCTCTGTAAGTCATGTATTTTTTCAAGTTAGATGAGGAGATATGTATCCTTTTATTTGAAGTTGGTTTTCCCACAGAATAACAAGTTGAAAACTATAGAATGCCAGAGAGCATTGAATAACCATTTCGTATAAGTTTGTGACTTCATATTAGTAAGAATTCACATGGCAATATGTGATAGAACTCACAACTTTCAGGTCTTTATATTGTTAAATATGTCTCATAACATTCTTTCTCTAACGGCCCCCAAATGCCCTGGTACAACCGAGAGTGGAGAGAGTCCGCTCTCCCTCTCGAAATGCTCTCACATGGCTACGCGTATATAGCCTCTGTCAGGGAAGTCCTACTCACTGCCTTCTCGTGCCACGGGTGTTGTTTACGAAATTAAGAGGACGAAAGCGAATGTCCGGCTCACTAACCGGGTTGGTGGACACGGAAAGTCCACCTTGGGGAGTTGGAAAACCCTGATTCCAAACCACTGGTGTACATGGGCTCCAGTATCCTGAGAGAACAAATGGCGTATGAATCAATCGTTGGTCACTGGCTACCATGGGACTGCATCTCCTTACGATGCTCTACTGCCTTGTGGATCAGACCTTTAGGTCAAAGGCTCCGGGTGTGGTCCCCTAAGAAAACCACCTGCTTCAGTTTGGGCACCTGAGCAGTATCCCAGCCCTAACACAACTCAAATGAGATTTGTATGGCGCATATGTATCTGGTGCTTCCTTGTACCAATATTCATGTGTTTTAATAAATAAATAAATAAAATCTCTAACATAATTTATATAACAAATTAAACTTGGGGTTCTTTTTATAAAAGCTCAGTTGACTCATGAATTACTTTATCACCAGTTAAATGATCTTCAGGATACTTAAGAAAAAATGACACTTAGAAATGTGCACTTAGTTGACGGTCAGAAAACGCAAAACTAGAAAAGTTAATGAAAATTTAAAAGTTTTCTAAAAAGTATCAAATCATAATTGTTAACTATGTCAATAGACTATCAACCATATTGTATCCAAATAATATCAGTAAAGAGTTTAATTAAAGGATTAGGAGTGTATTTTTTGAAAAAAAACTCTTTCAAATACACTCTGATAATTAAGTGAACAAAAGCTTTTCATTCACAATTAGTGATACATTTGGCTTTATTCTGAGTAACCTTTGTTTTTCAAGAAAAAATAAACAAACATCGATTCACTGTGGAATGTCTGTCTGACAGAAAGTATCGGAAGAGAAAGTAAAACTAATATCAACTAGTACAGTTTTTCATAAATCTTTTGTATTAACCAAATTAATAAAGAAAAGTTCCGTAAAAGATTAATTATCTGAACATAAATTATATGACATTTTATTAGGTAACTATTTTATTTCAACTCGTGATGATCGTTTTGATCATTATTAAGAAACAACTTACTTGGAATAAAATAGATTTTAGTAAATTTGGTAATATTTTAAATTCTCCTTTCTAAAGCTACATCAGGTAATTTTCTGAGATAAGTTTAAAAAGAATTCATTTTGTGTGAGTGTCAACTGCATCATACGGACGAGTAAACTTATCGATACATATCGATGTGGATCAAAGTTTATCCTTCACATATCCATGGACAAAAGGAAGGATACAGAAGGCAACAGGAAGGATCCTAGAGTAGGATATATTTCTTTACGAGGTTTTGAAATTCGGTTTTCCATTATTACCTCATCATTATCTACTTTAAATTCTATATTCAAGTATTTTCTTTTGAACTGTCAGTGTTTTTTCAGGTTTTATCAATAAAACCGGATGATCGGTCATTTGTGATAAGTGCTTATTGGATTTTAAGTAGGTTATTATGTATCGTATAACTGAAGCATAGTCAGTAGGCCCTCTAGTATAGAAAATAAGTTAAGGTGTTCTGTCTACCTAATGATTACATTAAAATAAGTTACTTTCTGAATTTTATCAATTCAATAGGAAGTATTGTAGTGAACAAAACACCGGTTGGGGACAATCGAATGTATTTAAGCAAAGATTACAGACTATCTCAATAAATTCTGATTACCAAACAATGAACAGTCAATTTGCAAATTAACAACCAATTGTTTCAATCTTCACTGTTTCTTCTCTTATTCCATTGCTCATGCATTTTCCAGACGTTTGCGTTTCATTTCAGTTCTTTCCTCATCGGTCTTCTGCCAAAATACATTCTATGTCTGACCCACACCATATACTACTTATATGGATATAAGTAGACCACACCACAGTATGTGTACGAAAATATTAGCTCAAGTGTTCTTCTGATCCAACATAAATTGACGTATTACTCATTTATTCACTTACTGATTTAAAATTATGACTAACTGTCACTCTGTTTACAGCAATATCGCACAGCAACTCTCCTAAAATTATTTTGTTTACAGTTAATTTTGTCAAGCCTCTCAAATAACATTTTTTGCAGACAGTTTTATTCGTATGGTCACAATTTATCTATTTCTTTGTATTATTTTGATCACTATCATGTCTCTATTAACTTGTATGCTTGATCACAGGTGTTAGCCTACGCACATGACTTTCTCTAGCTTAAATGTTAATCGCTGAAACGTCGCTCGATGAATCATGCTCTTCCATATATATATATATATATATATATATATATATATATATGTTTGAGTCATATTAATTGCTTTGCCTTACTTCGCTTCGCCTTGGTTCGATTCGATTTGACTCTGAATCCGCCTCTGTATTCGCTTGCACGCGCGCATTAGCTTCTCTACTCCTATTCGCTCTATGTCCTTGTAACTTTGTTATCTTTGCTATCCGCTAATAAACTGTAGTCGCCGCTTCGTATTGCCTTCTGATTTCATACACCGTTGGGATTTATTTAATAACAGTTCTCAGGGTGATTGATTAACGAAGCCTAAGAAATTATCTTGAAGCCAAGCCACGATAATCGATTCATTTCACTAATTGTTGCAGTATGTTAGAATACATAGAAATTAGTGATTTATGATAAACAATTTTTACTTTTAGAACCTTTGTCAAATTACAATTTATTATATTTATATACTCAATGTTTAATTACTTAATAGTTTATCTGGATTAGATTTTATCTACTCAGATTTATTCAAAAATAGATCACTTTTTATCTAGTTCAGTTAATTAATCATGAATAATTCGGTAAATATGAAAGTGAATTATAATGGTAAAACTTTGTAACCGCTTTTAACTTTAGTACATTTCAACAATTACGTAATAGATATTTCAAATAATTATTATTCTTGACTCAAATCGATGGCCTGAAATACATTTCATATATCATTACTTTATAATAACAATCATGCTATTCTTTTTATTAATGAATGTTATTTGTTAAATTTAAATTTGTTTAAAATGTGAATTCTGAAGCATTAATAAGATTTCGGTACTTGTTTTAAATTAACTGTTAGTTAGTAAGTAATTATATATAGAGTTATATATCTATTATTAGTTCCTATAAGAATCTCAATTGGTTAGTATAGATAAAAGAGGAAGGAAAATTTACATGTAATAGATACTTGTTTAATCCTAATTTGGGACTTATCATCTGTACTTACCACATTTACTTCCGGCCTCTTTTATTATTATTATTATTATTATTATTATTATTATTTAAACACATAAATATTGGTACAAAAGGGCACCAGATATATATGCGCCATACAAATCTCATTTGAGTTGTGTTAGGGCTGGGATACTGCTCAGGTGCCCAAACTGAAGCAGGTGGTTTTCTTAGGGGACCACACCCGGAGCCTTTGACCTAAAGGTCTGATCCACAAGGCAGTAGAGCATCGTAAGGAGATGCAGTCCCATGGTAGCCAGTGACCAACGATTGATTCATACGCCATTTGTTCTCTCAGGATACTGGAGCCCATGTACACCAGTGGTTTGGAATCAGGGTTTTCCAACTCCCCAAGGTGGACTTTCCGTGTCCACCAACCCGGTTAGTGAGCCGGACATTCGCTTTCGTCCTCTTAATTTCGTAAACAACACCCGTGGCACGAGAAGGCAGTGAGTAGGACTTCCCTGACAGAGGCTATATACGCGTAGCCATGTGAGAGCATTTCGAGAGGGAGAGCGGACTCTCTCCACTCTCGGTTGTACCAGGGCATTTGGGGGCCCCTCTAAGAATTTGTCTCAACATATAAGGCTGACAGTTAACAATGTGTAGAAGTTCTAAGCGTAAAAGAAGCGGATGTTCAATATTTCTCGGTTTGTCAACAATAATCAAATCAACTTTATTTTCTAAAGAAAATGTCCTGTGAATGAGAAAAGCTAAGCGAAATCCATATGGTACACCTAAACGATTCTTTCAGTCTGATCTCTTAGTATAAGTTTCGAAAAAAACTACTTGCTGTATGAATTAGAAATAACTGCTACAGCCTTGAGAAGTTAATATTCAATAAACAATACTTTAAATATTTATTAGTCACATTAATACCATCAGATGCAGAAACCTATGAGCGTAACACTTCGTTTTATACTACTTATAAGTAGGTAAAGTGTTTGACTATAATTCGTAAAACGAAACAATTCTCTCAGATTACTTTGACTAAATTGCTATCTGCGATTCATTATTTGCATCCCCAAAAACATCCGTCCCTAAATTCCGAATAATCTTTCAGTTATTTTGAATTATTCTAATATAACCAATTATTTTAAAGAATCCGTGAACTTAGTGAATTTTTCTTTAAGTTCTGAACGTTGAAATTATTCATATTATTATTACATGAAATAATTATTCATAGTATGCTGCTGTTTTACTCATAGTAACAGACAGTAAAACCTTTACATCTATACCGATTATTGTCACCAGTGAAATGATTAACGAGACTTATATACTTCAATGTTGCTTTATGGTGAATGTTAGTAAATGAAAATCAAAAGGACCTTTTTAAAGTCATAAATTTCAATGGCTCTAACATTTCTATTTAGATAAGCTTTTAACGTCTACTTAGTAAGGTCGTTCCACTTAGAAACTGCTAAATTTCTCTGGTTACAACCATTCTTATTGCTGATATATGAATGATGACTATCTTATGCAATGATTATTAGTGAAGAAAGCTTCCGTATAATTTGCTGTGTATTTCTAATAAATATTAACGATAGTAAATATGAAGAAACAAGATTGAAATAATATACTGAGCGATCGCGATTCATTTACCTGTAACTTTTATTTAACAGAATTTTCATTTGTTCAATGTAGTGAAGTGAGAGCTCATCCACCTATATAATAATCTTTAAAACATACGATTCCGAAGTCTAACTTATTTCTTTGTTCTGAGATTATGATTAACACTTCTCAAGTGTAACTTGAAGAGTCCTGATAAACAGTATATGATGCTACGTGCATCTATTTGACAATTCATCTTTTTGCTAAGGGCGTCTAGCGAATCTTATAAAAAACGAGATTTCTGAGCTTCTGGAGTCCAGTTATCTTTGGTCACTGACGTTCATATATTCGCCATGTTATTGTTTACTACACTACAGTCGAAATATACATCATGTTTTATTATGCTAAAACTCACAGTCTTAATAAATGAAAGTTAAAATAAATTTAATAAATATAAGATATACGAATCTGTAATATATATTAAAATCCACCAGGATTTCACAGTAAAGCACATCCATAACATAAACTTATTTTAAATTTTTGTTAGTGATAAAATAGATAATAATAGATAAGTCTAATTGTTCACATTTGATTCCCAATTAGGAATGATAATAATGATTAGAGTGCTTTCGAAATATACACATCATTGTGCTAAGTTATTAATATGTATTACAACTTACCTGACTGAGTGATTTTAAGAAATGGGACCTAGGAATGGTATAGGATGTCGTAGCAGAAGGCACTTACAAACTTCCATAGGTTTTGATCCAAGTCTCACCATACAGGTGATACCTTTAGACTAGTGAGTTGGAAGTCAATGATTCAAATTACTGATTTCATTCAACTAGCATCATCTTAAAGCAATGATGTCTTAAATGAAGCAGATCTCTTACTGATGATAGTGATTAATTGTCTGATTGTAGTGAGTCACCTCTGTGGTTCAACGATACCATGTTCTAAATTTCCTCTTTTGAATCTTAGGTAAATTCATGAGTTTAGATAGTTGAAGAGTCCTAAATTATGACACATTAGCCGTCTGTCGTCCCTTGATTGTAAATGGCTTCTTAGATGATGACAAGCGATCATGAAAACTGTCAGACTAAAACTTCTTGAGAGTGAAATTTAATCTCAGCCATCAAAAGATAATGTAATCTTTGGATAACCTTTATCCTAATTTGATATAATCCTAAGCAGTAATTAGTTAAAAATAACATTCAAATTTAGCTTAACACTATAAACACTATAAAATAAATTTAAAAAGTCCGTATTTAATTTAATGGGAAAACCAATAAAATATACAAAAAAAATAATACTATCGATAACAATAAACCTAGTTGTTGCTTTTTTAAATATTTTTCTTCAAGGGTTCATAGTGTAGTGAGTGAAACACTAGTTGGGGACAATCGAATGTATTTGAGCACGAGAATTACAGACTATCTCACTAAATTCTGATAACCATACAACAAACAGTTAATTTGCAAAATAACAACCAATTGTCTCAATCTTCATTGTTCCTTCTGTAAATATCAGCTCATCTTCTCTAATTCTACTATTCATGCATTTTTCTACCAACTGAGCTTCATTCCAGTTCTTTCCTTATCGATCTTCTGCCAAAGTACATTCTATGTCTTACCATCGCCATATACTACTTATATGAATATAAGTAGACCACATTACAATGGAATTTAATTGTCCAATTAATCAATTCTTTGATTAACTCATTTTGATGCTTTTTAAAAATTAGTTCTTGATTTTATGTATGTATCCAGTTTAATTAAGTCTTAAATCTTTTCTAGCATTTGACAAAACAAATCAATCTTCAACTTATCGATGAGAGTTATTTAATATGCTTCTTAAAGCTTTCATAATTAACATTAAAAATATGATGGTTCTCATCAGTTGTTTATTTATTACTAAGAAACTTTTATGAACAAGCTAGTATAGTTGTATTTTTCATTAAATTCAAAATTGGAGATAATTTACATGATAACTTTACATTTTCAAAACTGGACGGCCGTTTCGTCCTATTATTGGACTACTCAGCAGTGCGCATCCACAATCCTGCCTCGCGAGATTCGAACCCAGGACCTACCAGTCTCGCGCCAGAGCACGGCCGTCCAGTGCTTCCAAGTTTTCCATGGTGGTCTAGCTTCAATTGACTCATGATCTCAACTATATAAAATTACTAAAATCTCCACAAATCTCCCTTCTGATTTTCAAAACTATTCAGTGATTGAAATTATACTTCAATAAAGTACTTGTTTTTGTACTTTTCCATTTGAAGTTGTGTAATAAAATCAAGAAGTAAACTTTCTTTCATTGTTTTTCTTAAGTAGTTTAAGATGATTTTTTCAATAATGCAATTTACATGATAAAAAGTAAATTAAAATCTTTTGAAAGTATTTCTTAATGGAGCCGAACTAATTTATTGTTTTAATATCCTATCCGAAAAAGAAAATAATTTTAATTTTCTTTAATTGTCATTGTTGTTACGTTTCAGCTAGAAAATGTCATCGGAATTGATAAAAGAAATGAATAATTCTGTTACTTTGCATTGAAACGTTTTTTGTAAAAGTTGAAAAAAATTCTTACTTATATGAATTGTGTCTTCAAGGGATTTAGATAACCTACTTAAGTTACCATTGGATACTGACAATGGAATACAGATATGAGTAGTTTTTTGTTTCAATGTTTTACTTGTTATTATAAATACTTGTCTACCTTAGGATGTGTCTAGACTTCACTTGATATGAAATTTAGACATTGTATTATTTGTATTAAATGTTTTGCTAAAACTTCAATGAGTTTTTGGCTGACAGGTACATATCCTGTTTTAGTGGTTGTTAATGATGTAAATAATTTAAGTTTTGTGTTTCTGTAAAGATTGTCGTGATTTTGTTAGGGATTGTGTGTTAATATTGTATGTTATCAGTATGGGGCTTTGTAGGGAATAAAGTATTTTAACTGTTGAATTCACGAGTCAATGTACGCCGGACCATTAATGAAAACCCGGAAGTACTGGACGGCCGTTTCGCCCTATTATGGAACTCCTAAAATCTCCACAAAGCCCCATACTGGTAATAATCATGCGCTTAGTAGTGACTAGCTTCAAGATGGATTTCTTGCAGTTCTAGTGAGGAGTCGCAACCAGTGGAGTCGAGTGTGAGACAGTCATCCACCTCAAACAATGAGTAAAAGCTTGTGCAAGATCATAGATCGATTGAATCTAGATATTAATGCCGTTGGATGCCGGCTCAGTGGTCTGGAGATTAAGCGTTCGCGCACGAGACCGAAGGTCTTGAATTAGAGTCACGAAACGGTCGTCCAGTACTTCCAAGTTTTCAGTGGTGGTCTAGCTCAGATTGACTCGTGAATCCAACTGTCAAAATTGTATGTGTTTGATTGAGAATAATAGGTTTTCGTATGAATGCTTGTGTTTTTATTTAGTTGCACAAACAAAAGTAGATGAAATGAAATGCATACATATAAGTCAAGTATTTTATCTCTTTATACACTACTTTACGATTATTATTCACTCTCAAAGTGATTCATATTTATAAATACATTCATTTTAGGTTGAAATCAACGGGTTTAATCCCTTGATATGAATTTAATACAGTGAAATAAATCCGATTAAATAAAGATCGAAGATTATTTAGTGTATAACACCTACTTTACAAGGTTTTTTCTATCGACTTGAAGAATTTTCCATTCTATTCTCAGAGTAGAGGATATGATGTATCAAGGTAATCAGTGAATACTATTAACAAATACCTGGAAATTTTTTTCAACATAAGTTTCTAGTCTCATTAACTAACTAAAGATCAAAAAAAAATTTCAGGGTAACGCCTTAACTGCATTTATACACTTTAATCATATAGTCTAATTCAAACTGTCATATTATGTAGTGAAATGCTAGTGTGGTGTGTGCTACTTATATCGACATAAGTAGTCTATAACGATAGTCAGGAATAGAATGTCTGGCAGCAGAAGGTAGGGAAGATGGAGAATGAAGGAACGGGAACAGAAAGTAATTGATAAGGTAATACAGGAACAATGAAATCTAAGACAATTGACTGGTATTTGTAGAAGAAACAGTCAAGTTTGAGACAATTGATTGACAATTCGCAAATGAAGTATTCACTGTATGATTCTCGGATTTTACTAAGGTGTTCTGTAATTTTGTGTTCAAATACATTCGATTTTCCCCACTTGTGTTCTCGTTCACTACAGTGGGACGTTATTAACTTTTAAATTTACATACAAAAATACTCCTGAATGTACTTTCTTCTTACATACACTTATACAAAATATTATAATATTCTAGATGTATTGTTTAATTTAGCGGAAACTATTCGATGATTCCATTTCTAACAATTACATTACTATTATATACAGTCGAAATTATGAGTCAATTGAAGCTAGAATGCCATGGAAAACCTGGAAGCACTGGACGGCCGTTTCGTCTTATTGTGGGACTCCTCAGTAGTGCGCATCCACGATCCCGTCTCGTGAGACTCGAATCCAGGCCCTACCAGTCTCGCAACAGAGAACTTCACCGATAGACCACTGAGCTAGCCGGCATCCAACGGTGTTAATGTCTAAATTCAACCAATGCATGAAATTTAGCAACCATTCACCATTGTCTTCAGTGAGTTGATATCTCCCAACAGACGTGGTTGAACTCCACTGGTCACTGCTTCTCTGTAAGGACGGCCCGTCGGTAGACTCTCGGAAGCCCTAAGAAGCCCAGGAAGAGCCGCAGACATTCCATCCAATCAGGGCTAGGGGAATGTTCTAGAAATGCCAACGTGGAGCTTCCCCATTGGATGGATTAGTTTGATACCTATGTGCTTATTGGTTGACCTAAATGATAATTTACTTTCAGCCAAAAACTATAAATACACGAGATTTCTGTGCTATATTTTGACATTGTTCGGGGCAATAAACTTCCTGCTTACCAGTCTTTGTCTTCTCTCTTTTGCGACGTTGCGGGTTCTATCGTTCGAGTAGTCAAGTAGTTCGCGGCATATTAAGAATCAAGGCTCTAGATATAACAACTGGCGACGGGTTAATTTATCAAGATGTCTATTACCTTTGACCAATTTGAAGTTTTTCTAGAGCGCCATGAAAAACGGCTTGAACAATTCCAGATGCGCATACTCGAAAAACTAACCCAGCAGATGAACCTCAATAAGAATGGACTTACGGATGTTTCTGCCAAATCGCATGCTGATTGTATCATTGATTCTATTCACGAATTTCATTTTGATGGTGTTGCTGGTGTAACATTCGAATCTTGGTACAAGAAATATGAAGATGTATTTAATGTCGACCTAGAAACTTTTGATGATGCCGCCAAGGTCAGGGTGCTACTACGAAAGCTGGGTACCATTGAACATGAACGATATACTAATTACATTCTGCCCAAGAACCCAAGAGACATTTCATTCGAAGAAACAGTTAAAATTTTGTCGCAAATTTTTGGTGAACAGTCTTCCTTGTTCAATATTCGATATCAGTGCTTGAAAATAGTAAAAGCCGGCAATGATGACTGGGTGCAACATGCTAGCATAATAAATCGTGAATGTGAGCTCTTTAAACTATCAGCAATGACAGAAGACCAATTCAAATGTCTTGTTTTCGTATGCAGCTTACAATCTTCAGAAGACGCCGACATTAGAACCAGAATTCTAAGCAAAATTGAACAGTGTCCAAATATCACCCTTCAAGAGGTGACTACTGAATGTCAGCATCTGGTGAACTTGAAGCATGACACTTCAATGGTAGAAAATAATGGTCGACTACCTTATGTACAGGCAGTAAGTGGGAAGCAAAAGCAGAACACAACCATTAAGAAGCCTCCATCCGCATGTTGGTTTTGCGGAGAGCTGCATTACAAAAGGTTCTGCCCATACAAAAACTACCGGTGCACTAGATGTCAGCTCAAAGGACATAAAGAAACATGTTGTAAGAAGAAGATGCACCGTCGCTCATCGAGTGTTCATTACCGAAGACGTAAAAACTGTTCATCAACCAATAGAACAATGGTAGCACATACCAGCACAGAACATAATCGAAGAAAATATGTGACCTTAGAGATTAATGGACGCCGTGCCCGTCTACAGCTTGACACTGCTTCAGATATTTCACTTATCAGCCGCAAAACATGGAGTCATATTGGCAAACCCTTGGTGCTCCCTACAACTCAGTTAGCACTCAGTGCATCTGGAGAGAAGGTAAATATTGCTGGAGAGATATGCTGCCCAGTTAAAAAAGGGAATGTACAGAAGAATGTGAAAGTATATCTCACTGAAAGCCCAGGACTAGATTTGCTTGGTCTTGACCTAATAGAAATGTTGCAGTTGGCTAACCAGCCAATTAATCATATATGTAGTCCGGTGAGATCTGATGCACTCTCAAGGTTGATCGGTCCCCAGGCAAAACATGGAGAAGATGTACTCATTGCCACAGGAGAAGGTGAATCAGAAGTTCAGGCAAAGAACCCATGGATATTTGAAAAAAAATCGCCACCCAAGAAAAGAAGAAAACCTGTACAAGAGTATCAGACGAACGACCGCGGCGAAAAGGTACTTGTAAAGTATCAAGGCGGTCAGAAATGGGAACCAGGTGTCATAGTACGGCGTATCGGGAAAGTACTTTATTTAGTCCGTGGAAGGGACGGAAAATGTACCAAACATATGAATCAGATAAAAAGGGATCATAGGACAGCAGCAGTAGACACACAAGTACCGTTCCACATTCTGGTGGAGAAAGGCCCGAAAGAAGGCCGCAACCAACGACTAGAAAAACTTAAGAGTGAGAGCGCGCAGCCAATAAGGGTGATGAACAGAAAAACGAGAACAACAACAATGCTTCAAGAAAATCCAAAAAGAAATTCATACGTCACAGACTTCAAAGGGGGAGGTGTAAGGACGGCCCGTCGGTAGACTCTCGGAAGCCCTAAGAAGCCCAGGAAGAGCCGCAGACATTCCATCCAATCAGGGCTAGGGGAATGTTCTAGAAATGCCAACGTGGAGCTTCCCCATTGGATGGATTAGTTTGATACCTATGTGCTTATTGGTTGACCTAAATGATAATTTACTTTCAGCCAAAAACTATAAATACACGAGATTTCTGTGCTATATTTTGACATTGTTCGGGGCAATAAACTTCCTGCTTACCAGTCTTTGTCTTCTCTCTTTTGCGACGTTGCGGGTTCTATCGTTCGAGTAGTCAAGTAGTTCGCGGCATATTAAGAATCAAGGCTCTAGATATAACATTCTCACTAGAACTCCAGGAAATACCACATGTAGCCAGTCACTAGTGAGCATATAATCATTATCAAAAGGGGGTTTTGTGGAGATTTTTAGTAATTTTTATATATAGTTGAAGTCATGAGTCAATTGAAGCTAGACCAACCAATGCTTCCAGGTTTTCCATGGTGGTTTAGCTTTAATTTCAACTATGTATAAAAGTACTAAAAATCTCCACAAACAACCCTCAATTAAATTATTCATTTAAAAATCTTCCATTTTTAACCATAATAGATACCAAGTTCAAATTGTCACAAATTATATAGTTTAATAAATTTTCAATAATTAGATAAACAAATTTCTACTACCATTATATACAAAAAGCAATTTATTACAAGATACTACTATTATTAAATTAAGTAAAAAATAAACAAACTTACACTGCTGAAATTTCCATCAGTATTAAACTCACCAACATTGATATTATAAATGACTTTTTAATTAAAGCACTATTTATTTGATGATTAATTTTTTGATATGAATACAAAGATCTTTTTACAGAATAGTTCAACTGAAACATCTTGAATGTATGAAGTGTTCTTTTGAATTTTTCTACAATTGAATATATAATTGATTCAATGTTTAATTGAAAATGCATTCTTTTAATGATCAGTAAGGAGGATTAAATTGTATCTATTTGGTTAGTGTTTGTTTACTATTGCTTTCTACAAAATGAATGAATAAAGATAAAAAAAACAAAATTACAGTTTATCATAAAACTGAAAGTGAATGTATTGTTTTTATTTGTTGAAAGTTTCTGAATGAATAGAAATACGATAGAAATGTATTAATGCTTCAATTCAATTTATAAAATTTGTTTTTCATATCAACCGGATAAGTGGTTTTTGAAATTACAATGATATAATTTTGCATGACGAATAGTTTAGTGGTAACGTCTCAGACTGTGAAGTTGGATAAAATGCGTTCAAATCCTACTGAGAGTATCAGTCCTCTCAAGATTCCTAAAGAGTGCTAACTTGCACAGAACCTAGATTCGGCATTTCCTGGATCAGCTACCAGACATTATGATGAAACTGTTACGATCCATCCGAAATTAATTATCAGGATAACTTTAAGTTGATTAATTAATAATCGATTTCGAATTATAATTTAATAACTACCTGTTCACATGTTAGCTTTTCAATCTTTATGAATAATGAAATTGTTTGCTATTATTCAAAAAACTGTGACTATCTGTAGGAAATTTGATTCAGTTCTACTGTATTGTGGGTTGCTTATATCCACATAAGTAGCATATGGTGATGGTCAGGCAGAGAATTTGTTTCAGCAGGACATCGATAAGGAAAGAGCTGAAACGAAACGCAATCAGTATGAAAATGTATGAAAAATAATAAACGAATACTATGGACTGATATTTGTAGAAGGAACGGTCAAGATTGAGACAATTGCTTGATAGTTTGCAAATTAACTATTTACTGTAAGGGTGTCAGATTTTACTGAGATAGTCTGTAACTTCCGTGTCAAATGCATTCGATTATCCCCACTCGCGTTCTTGTTCACTAAGCTACTTAGAAAGAACACCTAATTCTTTCAAGAGTATACATTTATGTAGTCAATGAAGTAAATAAACAGGTTCAAAAACACTGCTTGATTCTTAACTAAAACGGATAAATAAAGTCTAGATAATTCAATCAAAAGGCAAAATTTGTCAGAATTGATGTGATGCACGTTAGAGTACACTTCGTTGTCTTGTTGAGATACCTATATATGATAAGTGAAAATGTCAAACTGGAAAGATTTAGAAACATAAAAAAAGACAGGTAATGAGGAAAAATAATATAAAACAAAACACTATGGGTATTGAATGTAGATGAATATAATATTTGCGTCAGTTTATCGTTAGTAATATTGATCTAATTTTTATATCCAAAGTAGTCTTTCATTACTGTCTTATATAGTAGAAGTGGATTTTGGTTGACCGTTGAATGCAAAATACTCTTTTTGTCCTATTCGAGACTTGTCAGCACAACGCGCCTGCATCCGCTTTGATATTCATATTGGAACTCGAAACCTACAGCCTTTCGTTTCAAATGTTGAACAAAAGATGCATATATGACAATTAAGATTGATCAGAACTCGATCATCAGTATCAGAAACGGCACCACACAAAACTATTATAATTTAAACTTGTGATCTTTCTTTTTTATATTCTAATCCGCCTAGTTTTATTATTTTATTCCTCATATGTAAATTTTTTTATACGTTAATGCACAGTCAGATTACTCAAAATATATTGCGCTAATATGCATTACATCAATTCTTGTAAATTAGGTCTTTCCATTGCAATGATTTCAGTTTGTTTGATCTGACCAGTTAAAGTTAGTTTAGTCATTAGGAAAAACATCATTTGGAGAATGAGTGAATATTGAAAAACACTCAATAACTGTTAATAAACTACTAAGAAAATCCATGACGCCGTCTATCGAGCACATATTTGTGCACTTGGCTTTTAGTCACATTTTATATGTAGGGTTAGTGGAACTATTCACTTGTTCATACTGTAGTAGATGAAGTGGGATTCGAACATAATACTTAAAAATTGAACGTCTTAACTATTATGTCATAACATTTGTTGGTCACCATTTAATTTAGAAACTGTTCACGGTGGCAATTATTTCCTAGCTAAAAATCCTGGACAATTTCTTCATACTGTTAATAGTTCAATCAGTTATTTATTGATTTTAGTCATTTCTGTATGTCATTCTCAAATTTATAATGACGACGAATAGCTGATGATACTGATATGCTATTCGTACAAATTACAGTGAACCAGTCAAAATGTCTGTATGTAATACTCCCGGTTATTACTAGTCATGGAAATGTGCGGCATATTGTAGACTTAACAACTAGTTTGTTCAGAATAAATGTTTCTAAGTTGCTGTAAGGTAATGAAACGCGAATGTTCATACAAATTTCATTTGTATTTCAGTGACTTAGATACATGACTTTAAGATCAAAGCCTAACATATACTAGTTATTTTTCTCAAACACCATAAAAATCGGTTGTCATTTTTGCGAAATTCATACTTATTTATCACTTGTATCATTCTAAGTCTAAAGCCAATACTATCAGTATTTTCCTTGTTTATATTCATAAATAAAATTCTATTTCAAGCATGAGTTATTCGTAAAGTACGTTGTGTGAACAGTGTAGATAGCATAATTGGATAACAGGTTTGTTACCAGTGACTAAAACCTATGCATCGTTGTGTTAAATATTTTCAGCTAGGAGATATCCAACATACACCAATCTTGCCAAAATACAATAGTTGAGATTAGACTGAAATCTGGACACTCCTACTACAATACTTTTGAAAATATTTTAGTATCGACTTCACTAAGTCAAACACCACTGATAAAGCACTGTGTGAATGAAAAAAATTGTGTCAGAACGACAGTTTACTGAATACAATGGTAACTAGTTTTATTATATAAAAACTAATAATTAATACGAACATAATTCTCATGCATGATATTTTAAAATATCTTTATTATAATACATAACTGAATCACATATAACCGAATATTTTGTGAGTTTAGAATAAATCATTTCTGTTACATCCTCCATAAACTTTGTTACTGCTAAAAGTTAACTGAGCTTATATATGAGCTTTACTTTTGCCATACGTCCAGTGACTCCAGGTCTTCCATGGTGGTCTAACACTTATCAATTCGTAATCCCAATCAAAAACTTAACAATCTCCTCAACCTAATAATTATATAATTAATTTTGATCAGGATAAGATTTGATGGCAGAAAGTTACTTCAACAGAAATGATGAATGAATTGGACATATAAATGTAAGTATTAAATACCGAGAGGATGCTGAGTAGTGTATGGATCTAGAACTTTTAAAATACAAAGCATACAATAAGCGTTCCATTCACCTTCCTTTTCACATGCTTTTTTCACTTGAACTATCTGTGGAGAAGGAAATTGTGACTAGTCTGTCATTACCTAATGTAGCTGAAACTCTCCGTATAGAAAGTCTTCTTTGCTAGATCATTACAATAAATCTACTGACTTTCGCTCGTCAAGTTAATTTTATTTTTATAATATTTTTTAAACTATGAAACCAATTTCATTTATTATTTGAATGGTTACTTGTGTCTTTGATTATCTTTAAATTGATTAAATCTTACCCACAGAAATCTACTTCAATCTGAATTACTTTATTGAATATCATGTCTTTAAGTTAAGTTTCTTCTGACCCATTATCCCCTTTTCTTTATTTCAAACTTCCATTCCCAATTTCCTCAACTAAATTACATTATTTTTCTTTATTGTGTTCTTAATACAATTGATTATAAACTGGATCTTTTCACAGTAAACGAAAAGTTTTAGATATCAACAAATTTTTACTTTATAAGCTAAGATGAATAGTGGCTAGCAGAGGAAGACAGGACCCGCGCAGCATCCTAGGCTAGAGTCGACATATGGTCGAGACGCACATCGTAGAATCGTAAGCCCGGCATTACCGAGAACCGTGGATGGCGGTGACCAACACACGCTCTACGGGGGCAGTCAGCTACCTGCTCGCGCTAACCGATCATGCTATATCTCTATCGCCGCTTCCAACCCCACTCATTGCTAGTAGCGACCAGCGCTCAGTTTCGCAGCAACACTACTAAGAAAACTTGGTTTGAGCAAACATCGAACTAACGGTACGCCATTCATAAACCAAATCGGCCATTGCCAAAAAAGGGTGATTGATTGAGGCAGGACGTCCTCAAGTCTGCAACATAAAAGGCGGGACAACGCAGGACCCATTTCCTCCTCCGCCCCCCCCCCCCCCCCCCCCCCCCCCCCCCCCCCCCACCCAATGCCCCCCCCCCGCCCCCCCCCCCACCCCCCCCCCCCCCCCCCCCCCCCCCCCCACCCCCCACCCCCCCCCCCACCCCACCCCTCCCCGCCCCCTATCCTCCCCACCCGCCAGGCCCTCCCCCCGCCCCCCCCCCCCTCCCCCCCCCCCCCCGTCCCCCCCCCCTCAGTCCCCCTACACGCCCCCCCCCCCCCCCATACCCCCCCCCTTTCCCCCCCCCCCCCCCCAGTCGCCCCCCTTACCGGGTATCCCCCGGGCCGCCAACCCCCCAACCCCTGATCCCGCTCCCGCCTCACCCACTCGGTCCCCCGGCCTCCACCCCCCCCCCCAAGCAATCCCACCCCCCAGGACACTACCCCCGCCCCTCCCCCCCCACCCATCTCCCCCCCCCCCCCCCTCGGGGAATGCCCCGGCCGCCCCCTCCCCACCCCAACCCCCCAAAGCCCCCCCCGCCTCGCCCCTACCCCCCCCGTCCCCCCTCCCCCTTACCCCCCCCAGTCCTTGTACCTCACTACCCCCTCCATTCAATTTAGGAATTTGGCGCGCCCTACCGCGAGCTTCTTAGTGCAGCATGGCATACATCCATTCGAACCCAACGATTAGTTACAAACCACTCTCCGTCTCTGCTTATAATGCTTGTGAATTAGGGCTATATCGAGGCAATACGCACAGTATGCACATATGCTCATAAAAGACTGATCGATTGCAGTCCTAAACATCAATTAGAAAATTCAAACAAACAATACCAAGTGCATTTCAATTTTTACTTTATTTTACTAAATATTTCTATGATTAAACCATTTCAAACTTAAATAACCACGATATTAGTTATACTAAATCAATAATCCCTTATTATTCAACAAATACCTATTGTTCATGATTCATGTGATATAAAATCACTAACATATTCTCTAGTTTGACAATGATTATGTAATATATTCAATCGAATACTGTTGCCAACGTATGTGAATACAACTTCATATATATATATATATATATATATATATATATAATCTTATTCAATCAACTAGGTTCTTTAAACTAATCATACAGATTATTTTATGATATAGTATGTTCTAAATTTAAGAAAATAGTTCATTACTTAAACTCATATAAACTAGTAAATGAATATTGTGAATAGTTGAAAAATTACTTGATTTCCATTGGTCATTTCTGTTACTATTCCACTTACGAAACATACATTTTTTCAAAAATGATAAAAAGAAGAATTTATTAAATTTTGGCTTATAGTTTTATTTTATGAAAATAAATATCATACTACGTTTTAGCTTCTGTATGTAATGAAACTAATGAATGTGTACTGTTTAGATTTTTGCTTGGTTGCATACAGCTGATTGGGTGAATGAAATCAGAAGGGGTATTGTGGAGATTTCAGTATTTTCATAGTTGAAATCATGAGTTAATGTATAACTTCCACCAATCCACGAAGTTGAGCAACCGTTCACCAATTGTCTTCAGTGAGTTTATATCTCACAACAGATGTGGTTGAACTCCACCGGTGCTAATCTCTAACACCATCGGATGCCAGCTCAGTGGTCTAGTGGTTAAGCGCTCCGATGCGAGACTGGTAGGTTCTGGGTTCGAATCTCACGGGGCGGGATCGTGGATGCGCATTGCCATTGAGGAGTCCCACAATAGGACGAAACGGCCGTCCAGTGCTTCCAGGTTTTCCATGGTTGTCTAACTTCAATTGACTCATGATTTCAGCTATGAATGAAATCCTTCCATGATTTAGCATAATTAAATTCATTTCACCGTTTTTTTTAAATTCAAATGGTTATTTACAAAAATGAAATTTGATTTTCTTAATCTAAAAAAACGGGAAGTGAGTAGTGTTATGAGAAGAGAAGATTGTCAAAAAGTGCAAAGAATTTATAAGGTGTGATACCATACTGTACTGTTCAATACTCTAAAGATAGGCTGTTTCTTTAATCATTATATTCTCTTAAAATTTGTTTTAACGATGATCTCGATCTATTTATTACTTCATACTTGTGTCATGCACGTAATTCTATGCAATTCAGCGGATTTCTGAAACTCTCACATGATTATAGTGATTTTAGAATTTTTACCGATCTAGCATCAAAGCACTCTTTATCGAGTCACTTAGACTGGCGTCCACTTTGCAAGGTGATTGGTAGGATTTGATCATCACCATTGAAAAGTTCAGGACAAACATTACATAGGTCACTACTCAGTAATCGAGTAATTTTGAATATCTCTCAGTTCTACAAGAGGTCAGTCGTAGACTAATTAACTCACTGGTAACGTGTCAGACTGTGCATCAGAATGATTGGGGGTCAAATCTGCTAGACAGTACCATGTCTGTCAAGATTACAGACACACTTTGTTGACTGGTACCACATAACTCGAAACTTGTGTCCTGGGTTTTCTGTTGACTACCTTAAAACCCTTGTAATTTTCACTAAATATTGTTTGTTGTGTATAACATAAGTAGAAAACTTATGGAGCGTTCACTATATAGTCTGAAAAGTTTAGTCTTAACTCCCTGTAGAATGTGAGTGAACTCTTCTGAAGATTCAAACATATACTTTAGGAAGAAATAGCTGACCGATTTTCTAAGATTTTTACCGGATATCTAGGAGTAGTTATTGTATCACTATCATTAAACTATTTATCTATGAGTTTTCTTTTGTGAATTTGAGTTTTGAATGAATTTATTTCTGTAATTAAATGCATGCACAATTCTCCATAATTACTTCAAGAAGGATCTTCTTAAACTAGAAAATGACAGTTAGGTATCATTCCTTATAAATAAATTTCCTCATTTTAAGAAAGTATGTACTACAAGTCAGTAAAATTCTTTGATAAAGAGAATATTTATAGGACAGTATTTATCTTATAAATTTATTTCACTATAGATTAAAGGGTTATAATTGAGAGACATAGTAGTTTCAACTTGACAAACCAGTCAAGTAAAAAGTGCATAAAATAATAAGTGGAATAAGCAGAGACGAATAGTGGCTACCAGTGGAATCAAGGACGCGCGTTTCGTCCTATTTGGGACTCGTCAGTATGCACATATGCCAATAAGAGACCGATCAATTGTAGTCCTAAACATTAGTGAGAAGATTCAACCAAACAATACCAAGTGTATATATGTAATAGTTTTCATTTAGCAAAATTATTATTATAAATCAACACAATATTTCTTCAGTTTGTTCAAAATAAACTGACTGTTCATAATGTGATGTTTTTCATTTCGATAAAAAAAATTTACACTCATTATATTTCACACTCATTCCATCATATTTGATCTTTTACATTTATCTTTATATAAATTCAGTAGAGTTCAAAAATAATTTCATATATTTAGTTCAACAGTTGATTGATTAACAAATAGTGGGAAAGAGAGAGAGAATAATGATGAGAGATTTAGATTTGATAAAACTATAATATGATAGTTATTTAAATCATGTTTCTCACAATCTATGTATTTCTTTTCTAAAGAATAGCTATTGACTAAATATACAGATTTTTATAAGAGTAACTGTGGTGTGAGTTACTTATATTCACATAAGTAGTATATGACGATGGTCAGGCAGAGAATGTATTTCACTAGAAGATCGATAAGGAAAGAACAGAAAGGGAGCGCACTTGGTATGAAAATGCATGAACAATAATAATCGGAGACTATGGACTGGTATTGACAGAAGGAACGGTCAAGATTATGACAATTGATTGGTAGTTTGCAAACAAACTGTTTACTGTAAGGTTGTCAGATTTTTGTGAGATAGTCTGCAATTTTCATGTCAAATACATTCGATTATCCTTGCTCGTGTTCTTGTTCACTACATAGCTTGTTTCTAGTTAAAATTGTTAATTTGATGTGGGTGTTATTTTTGAGATTTGTTCAGTTCTAAAAAAAAATACCAGCTGAAGAACTCTTCCAAACTAAAGAGTGCTTAACAACTGTTTAGTTATATTCTAGTGATTTTCAATTTGATTTATCAAATACACCCGGTAGGATTGAACTATGAACTGTTAGTTTCTTTAGTTATTGTTAGTACGTAAAGGAGTTTTTCTTACTAGCCTTTTTTAGTTTGTGTTTCTAGAAAAAATTCTGAAATTTTCTTTCATTTAACTTTGAACTTCTTTGTAGCTTCATGGTTATGATGAAAAGTTAAATATTATGATGCTCTTGATGGAATGAAATATTTTCATTTATCGAGAAAAGGTTTAGAACATTCACTGAGATTTATTTATGGTTCATCTGCTGAAATATGGGAATTCCTTTTCCTTTTAGTCTAAATGAAGTTTAGGTAAAGTTGGATAGTGGCTAGCAGTGGCATCCAGAAGGCTTCTTTCGTCCTGCCTTAGATACTCCAGCTGGGTATATTTGCATCGATGTTAGTGCTCACATCGAGCTCTTAACATAGAGAGTTTTATTTCAAGTACTCATCGCATTATTCACCAAGATAACGAGCGCAGAAAACCTCTGACGTATTTAAAAGGTATGTATTTTATTTTCAAGTGTTTGAATTCTCTCGTCGTCGATTTTAAGAACTAAAATTTATTTTCTTTTATTGGCATATGCTCATACTGACCAGGCATAATCACAATATAGAGGTCACCTGGATGAGACGCACATATACTGATATACATCAGTCTCTGTCCTTAACATCATCCACCGGACGACTTGAAGACTTGAAAGTCAAAAATTGAACCTTGCCAACTTCTTTAATCAATATAGAGGTTTTACAGTGTATTGTGGATTTGTGAATACAGTGACAACGTTTATCTACTTTTAAGCTTAGGAATTAGAGTTTTAATAAAGATGCGTTTTCGATGTGCGAATAAATCACATTTAATAAAGTTACATACAATTATTATGACATGTCTACGGTTTCTAGTCAAAATTAATTTTAAAAACTGTTGTATAGAGGCATATATTAATACACCAGTTATTGTTTGAACTTTAGATCTTCACACTCATCTCTAACTGCACGATACATTCTTTTAAACACAGAAGTTTTTATTGTTTGTTGAATACGTGAATTGTGGTTGGGTTCAAGCACTCATATCCATAAAAGTTTGTCGTATCTCGAAAAAAGTTGTTAAGTTAAATATAAGTTTTCACAAAAAGATGCACTTAGAAAGAAGTTAGTTGTCAGATTATTGTTGTATGTAAAATAACAATGTGAATTATGTTTGATTCTATATGTATTCCTTGTTATTATTAGTAATAAGAGTATGGATAGATTATCGGAAGCGATAACTGAGATCATATTCGCTTTGGCAGACGTTAAAACATTAGTATAACTCAATGTATCCTTACTTGATAATTATTCAATCAAATGTTAGAAAATAGTGTGGTTATAATAATTAGTATTTCAGAATCAGATAGTTTTCCAGATTCAAAATCCAGTAATTAGTATGCTTAATTCTTAGTGGATGGTAATCACTGTTCAGGTGTTTTGTTTTTCAAATTTCGATCAATTTATATTAACTAATGCTTCATATCATGGCAATTAGCACATCATTTTATGAGATCACAACTTCTTGGTGCTTAGAAAAAGATGTCGGAATCTACCTTCTTATCTCTAGAGATGTTTTTGAATTCGTCAATACTCGATTTACCGGTTACAGCTGAATTTATTTAACCGGGAAGCATTTGTTATGAAACAGTTTTTTGATGAGGAACAGTCTACTACGTTTAGTGTAATACACATAGGAGCAAAAAAATACAGATGCACATTCCCAAATTATGTAGTGCTTCAAAATAATGCTATATCCTGATAGAGTAAGATAATTTGGAACATGATCAATGACAGAGAGAGATCTTTTGTAATCCTTTTGCCAAAAGTGTTTAGCATTCATTTGCCTTTCCCTAAAAAACTAGAGCATAACAACACAGATATTAGAAAATGTTATATCTAGAGCTTTAGATTCTTGCTATCCCGCGTACTACTAAACTATTTGGAAGATCGAACCCGCAACGTCGCGAGAGAGAAGGCAGAAAACTAGTAACTAGGATTGTTATTCCCAAACAGTGTGATATACAGTACAAAAATCCATTTATTTATAGTTTTGGGCTGAAAGTAAATCATCATTTCGGACAGCCAGTAGGCACATAGGGGGTCCTTCTTATTCATGCAATGGGAAAGCTACATGTCGACATTCTAGAATGTTCCTCTAGTCTCTTTCCGGGCTTCTTGAGGCTTCCTTGAGTTTGTTAACGAGCCATACTTACAGAAAACATATAGTATTTACTGTATTTCTTGAACTGTTCAGTTTTATTTTGGCAATTTCGAGAATTATTCTTTTCACAAATCAATCGTAGTGAAGGGAAATCCAGTTTCTTCAAAAGTGTTAAAGTTAATTTTATGTTATTTTCAATAACACACATGATGATGCAACGTGATATTTATTTTCATTTTGTAAGGACTTGTGTGGAAAGTTGACTTTCTACACTTAACATTTGTTTGCGTTTTTTATTCGTTTAACTGTTTTATACATCTTATTATTCGTTAAACATTTATCTACGTAACTATATTGAATAATAAATAGCTATGTAAAGAACTAAATGTCATATAACCAAGATTACCAGTAATTATAATTTTAAGATTGCCAAAACATTCGGGAAATAAAACTATTCTAGTATAATTTTTTTCTTCATTTCATAATGTCTGTTAATTTTATCATACAGCTGCTAGTACAATATTGTGGTGTGAGCTACTTAAATCCACGTAAGTAGTATACAGCAATGGTCAGGAATACAATATATTTCATTAGAAGGTTGGGAAGGAAAGAACGGGACGGGAAAGCAATTAGCATGAAAATGCAGGAACAATGAAACCTGAGATGATTGACTGATATTTGCAAAAGAAACAGTCAAATTTGAGACAATTGATTGAAATTTTGCAAATGAAGTATTTACTGTATGATTCTCAGATTATACTAAAATGTTCTGTAATTTTGCGTAAACATACATTCGATTGTCCTCACTGGTGTTCTTGTTCACAACAATATGACAAAAAACAATTTTGTTAGCTTAGTAGTCAGATGGTCGCTAACTAAAGGCTTTTACTACATAAGGTATTTTATCGAAACTACCGCTTATTCTTCATTTTATGAAATTTTAGCCCACTTAATTTTAATGATAGTTGGTTAGGTTATAAAGTGATTGAAATTATTTTTAACCTATGCATTGTTTAAACTAAAGTCAGTTTATTAAACTGTTAAGAATGTATTTATCTGGATAAAGATGGAAGCACTTCATCCTAATTATATTTCATTTGACTATTTTTCATGTTGATCATATATGCATGTTAGTGACAAGTGTTTTTCTACAAAGAATCCAATGTACTTTGTAATTTGTTATCTTTTAGACAAAGAATGTTGGAATCATTTACATGATATTCATTTTTTATTGTAGAATAATCCATTGGTTAACCTGGATCAATTGATATCAGAATTTATTTTCCTATACAATGAATTTAATCATAAAATCAAGTTGAGGATTTCAGTTTGAACGAACTTATGATTTCCTTGGAATTTGCATAAGGTCTGCTTATTAAAAAGTACTGAGGTTTCGTATTAACATTATTTGACAGCTATGAGTTACAATCAGTTTTCTGGAAATTTGGGAATTTCATGGTTCTGTTTAACTTATTTGCATCAAATGAAGGGACTACTAGTTCTCATTTCCCTTTTGTAATAAACAATTCTGAAATTAACTCAGCATTATTGTGTCTACTTGAACGTTTATCAATTATTAGGGACTTAAATTTTGGTATATCTATTATTATTAGTATTATAATTATGAAGCAGTTATCTTGTCAGTCACTCTAACATTAGGTATTTATTCAGTGTATTATAGTTATTTATGTAACGAACTAATATAAGTTAGAACATCACTGGTAACCTGGGTACGCTAAACGGCCATGTCGTTCCAGTATGGGACTCCTTAGAATTGCATATCTATGACCCTACATCCAGGAATCAAATCTGGGACTATGAGATCAGCACGTGAATACTTGGCCTCTAAAGGTGTTAATGTCTAACTTCAGTCAACTCATGATATAGCACAACCCTCATCCATTGCCTATAGTAGATAAATATCCCACATCTGACTTGGTTGAACTTCATTGGTCACGGCTTCTGTGTGGAACTCCGGGAGTTGCGTTCAGGCCATTTACTAGTGGGCACATTATTAAATATAATATACAAGGATTTGTGGAAATGGTAGAATTTTCGTGTGTTATGGATGTATTTTACTGAGAAGTCTCGTACTAGAACGAAATAGCCGTTCAGTGCATCCAGATTTTCACTGATGATCTAGCTAAAATCAATTCATTATTTAAACAATGAAAAACCTACACTCACCACATATCTCATTGTAATAAAGTTAACAAATATTGCATCTTTCAAAAAAAAATCAACAAAGTTAACATTTTACTGTCATTTTTGCTAAAGGTATTTCTTGAAATTGAAATAGAGGTGAGTTAGAAAAACTTCTATTTTTTCCCTTTGCAAAATCATGTTTTAAGTAAAAAAGGTACCGACTATTGATGTCGTTACATAATTTAAAACAGAACAGAAGCTTTAAAAGATTGATACTATGGTACCACAAAAACCATGAATACATTTGGTTTTTTGCTATATAAATTATAATATGATGTCAATTGCATTCATGTCATTTTTAATATTGGAAAATATGCTTCTTTCAAAACATTAACATGTTAAACTTCTAACATATCGTTAGGTGGTTGTGTTAGTTAAAATGTATCGTACTCCTTATACTCTCTTGTATGTATTTCATTTAGGTTTCTGAAAAAAATTATTTTGTTTCTAAAATTAAGTTTTGAACTGATTGCGTGCACTTCAAGATCTACTAATAAATGCTTTCAAATACTATTCGTTATAAAATTTTATGACCAATGTGTATACAAACCAAATGCAAAACTCCAAGGTCCTAGAATGGATCACTAGAGGATTTCATAGTGAAGAATGCTGGATAATTTTAAAATACGATGATATTGTTGCTCACTGTCCCCTGATTTTTTAGTGAATTTTGCAGTTCAAATCAGTCGATAATAAAACGTACTTCAAAACTGAGGACCTATCAATCGGATTGTGATTTCTATAACATAATAGTTGTCATTATCAACATTAAATATAGTGATGATAATTTTGAAACCAATTAGGGTAAACTGTATTTGGATATCAAAATAACCCTAATAAAGTCAGTGAGTTCTCTCTGTAATCTGTTGTAAATATTATGTTTAATTAAATGTTCAGAGAGTTCTGTTTCTCAGTTAACATATGTTTTTGTTAAGTGTTCAACCCATAATCATTATGGTTTACCTAGGTTTTTCATGTAATAATAATAAATCATGATGCCATATTTTATAATTATATTTAATTCACAACTCTGTTTTAACAAAATAATCAATAGTGAACATATTTTTGAAATGATATTAGAACATTGGAAATTAATATAATTCATAAATTGTCAACAGGATCATATATGTATATGCATACATATATGTTTGGGAAAGATAACCGAAGACAAAATTGTGGCTCGCAACAAGGTTTCGACCGACGACCTTAAATTGATCTAGATAACAATCCGCTCAATAAACTACAGGACCCAAATATCATACGGTTTTTAATTTCATTCATGTTTTGTAGAGTTGAGATCATGAGTCAATTGAAGCTAGACAACTATGGAAATCCTGGAAGCACTGGACGACTCATGATCTCAACTCTATAAAATTACTAAAATCTCCACAAAACCCCTTCTGATCATTCATGTTTGTCAAAATACCATGTGAATAGGGACTTAGTTACTAATTATATATATATATATATATATATATATATATATATATTAATATGCCGCTGATTTCTTTTCTCCTTTTATTGTTCTTCATTCTAAATGGAATGTGACATTTAAAATAAAACCCAAGAATATAATTCAAAAAATATCATATTACGCTTATTCATTTCATTTGCTTCATATACAAGAAGTACTTTGAAAATATACTGAGTCATTTAATGGTTGCTCAGCAACAAAGACTAAAATTAAAGAATATGTTTTAACGGTCTGATGATGTAACAATGTAATGACACATTATTGTTAATGAATAACATCAATTGCTAAAAAGATTTATCATACTACTTTATTAATGATTAACCATTTGGTGTTTTTGTTTAAAATTGATCTCTACAATTGTTCAAAATGTCAGTTATGGAAATGTAATTTGTAATACAAAATTAAAAGTGTTTTTATAAGCAAAGATGGATAGTGGCTAACAGTGGAATCCAAGACGCGCGTTTCGTCCTACTCGGAACTCGTCAGCTGAATGTGCCTGCATCTCAGATTTCATGTTTACTCTAGGACTTGAACCCGGTACCTTTCGCTTCAAACGCCATCTGAATTATCCACTCAGCTACTGAGTCCTGATAGTCACTTGCTTGTGCAATGAGGTGAAGTTTGAATTCACTTAGTATTGTTTGTTTGAATCTTCCCATTGATATTTAGGACTGCAATTGATCAGTTTCTTATTGGTATATGTGTATACTGTGCTTATTGTCTCGATGTAGCCTTAATTCACAAGTACATTAGGAATAATACATATCAATATCACTGTTCTGAACCCAATATAATATACCACATTTTTTGCCATTATTTTCGTTTTGTACATGATTTCATTTAATTATACTTCATAGAAATAACTAGATAAATATAGTTTCATATTATATATATATACTCTAAGGTGAATGGGTTGTAAAATGTATAGATGATTAACAAATCTTATTAGTTACTTTTATCAGCAGGATATAAACGTGTATTAAACGATGAAGTGGATTAATCAGTATTAAAATTGTTTCTACTTGATATAAATATTCATATTGTATTTCATTTTAAATAATTTTCAAGCATACATGATATTTGTAAATAATTTCAATTATACATTTTAATTGTCATTTAATGTAACCTAGGTAACTAAATTTTGGACACTATTCATATTGCCAAATATTAGTCAATAATATAATTATTTGACAGGTTATTAATTTTGTAATAATATTATCATACATAGTTACTGTATTATTAAATTATTACTATTGTAGATAATTTGTGAAGTGTTACATTTTTTTAAATGCTTAACATACCAATCTTTTAGAAGTTCATATTAGTAAACTAAGTTACTCAACTCTTAATTATGATTGAATTTTCTCTTTATCCAGTGCTCGCGCGCGAGACTGATAAGTCCTGGGTTCGAATCTTGCGAGGTGGAGTCGTGGATGCACACGACTGAGGAGTCCCACAATAGGACGAGTTGGCCGTCTAGTGCTTCCAGGTTTTCCATGGTGGTCTAGCTTCAATCGACTCATGATCTCAACTATATAAAATTACTAAAATCTCCACGAAACCCCCCTTCCTATAAAACAATATCCTTTGAAGGTGAGCAATAAAAAAAGAGGTGGGTCATGACAGAATTCAGACATTTGAAAAAATATTCATAATATTGAGGTTTGTAGTACTAAGTGATTTCAAAACCAAAACAGATTGTTTGCATTAAGGTTACGTTTTCTATCAGTGAATGTGCATTTTCAAAGAGTATAAAATATATATATTCTCACAATAAAATTGAGTTAAAGGGAAGAGAATAAAGATTCTCATTCTCATGACTACAGAGTTTGGTCAAGTTTTACAGTGTTGATACCTCAAACAATGTTGAGAAATGAAAATCACCAAGTAAAACGTTGAGTATTCTATAGAACACAAGATATATTTTGCATTATTTCGGTTTACATAACAGACCAAAATTATTTTGTTTCATGATTTGATTATTTAAAAAGTGAGATACTTATTCTGGATCGTTATATTGATATTGTAAATCTCGTTAGAAATTGCACCTCGAAGAGATGAAATTGGATGATCTTATTAGTGATTAAAATGTTTAGGAACACTTAAACTACAGTTCATAATCTCAGATCACAAAAAAAATCAACAAAAGTATTAATTAACTATGACAAACTCTACTGCCTTGATTCACCGCAAATGAAACAAACCTAAAACAACCTCGTTAAAATAGTAACAACAAGGAAAAAATATTCTACTTTTACTGTATCCTACTAATTTCAGTCTATTAAATAGTTAGAGACATTTTTGGGTAGTAAATTTCAAATCTTTAACCTTTTTCTATTATATTCGATCAACCATTCAATAAGTGTGGAAGCCATAGGATTCAATGTATATAACTATCCTTTGAACTATTCCAAACAATTTTCATATATTCTTTCTCCAGTAGTTATAGATGATATATGGTTATGTTCTGGGTATGAAAACTTTGAGATTTGACTCTAATATTTTGAAGAGGTGAACATCATAAAGAGATCGTTTCGAATGTTCAGAAACGGTTAAGTCATGGAACAGGTAACTGGTTTAAATAATGGAAATAATAACCTCTAGTTATGAAGTCATTTATAATAGTATGAGTAATCGTATTCTTAATCAAAGTTTGGAGTTTCCAATACTCAACATTAGCTCTAAAGTTATTAATTTTGAACTTTACAGATAGTGAGCAGAGATGAATATATCGAGGCAATACGCACAGTATGCGCATATGCCGATTAGAGACTGACCAGTTGCAGTCCTAACAAATCGATGGGAAGATTCAAGAACAAACAATACTCAATGAATTTACAGATAGTATTTTTAACAGTTATATACCATAAAACGTGATTTAACTCTACATATTTGTGTTTTTCTTTTTAAGTGAATTTCTCAATTGAAATTGATCAAACCCGTAAAGACATTACATCGAAGAGATCTGGGATATCGATATAGCCTCATAGTTATGCCCAATAAAACTCATCAGACTCCAGTGTTCACCTCCAAATATACTCGTTTGTTACACAAAGCTTAAAACAATGTTAATTACGTAATACATTGGGAAGTATTATTTTTATTCCCATGAAATAATTTGTTAAGTTCTAAGCCGTACGTATTATAGCGTCATCATGTTTCATGTATTGCAAGAATCTTTTTGTTTTATAAGTCCGATGTTAATTAACAATAACTTTGTTTTGTCAGTCTGTATTTCCATTTCTGTAGAGACTTTCAGACGTATTTTAAGAAATTTTCAATCAATTGTTAACACTTCATAAATGTTTTTAACAATACCACCATGTTATTATAGTTAACAAACTGACTTTTCTGATAGTCTGCTTCATTAAAAGTGTTTGATGTACCCAGTAATTTCCCATCTACAGTATACTTTGAGTGAAAAAGTAATTTGTGGAAACTTTCTAATCATATTTCTAGAAAACAGTGTGTATGATTAATGACACTGGTTAGAGATGAATAGTATGCCAGTTTATAGAAAAACTCCTCGGTTCTATGTCAGTTTTAATATTAGCGAACATCATAGTTATTTGAAAAGAATTCAAGAACATGAGGTATAAACATTTGTAATGAACGTTGTTTTTGATTACAGTCAACACTCCCTCTCTTATTTTATCAGTTCGAATTATTTTGAATATTTGAAAAGGGAATCGTTTATAAACAGTAATCAAAGTTCCAAATCACACTATTAGACAATGATAATGCACTTTTTTTTTCACTAACTTGTATGGTTATGAAATTGTTAGTGTTCATGTTACTTGTTGATAAATAACAGAATCCGGTCTTGATATTTTGACATATTTAAAAAATTAACTAAGTATGTTTATAGTGTCTTTATTGTTACAATAATCTAATGGATATGAAATAATATCTACCCTATGTCAAACTGGGTCACCAAGGAACAGATTGCATCGGGGATCGGAAACAGGCATCAAAAAATGAATAGCAACTGGAAGAAGCCGGAAAGGTTTAGCCGGGATAGAGTACAATGGAGAGTCGTGTTGGACACCCTATGCTCCTCCATTAAGGGTAACACGCGTAAGTCAATATGTCAAAAATTATATATATATTGAAAGTGCAGCTTCACTAATCGCCGTGGGATTTGATTAAAGTGAGATTAGCTTGTAGAATCATGGTCTACTCTAATAATAGACCTGATCCTAAAACTGTAAATTTGTCATAATGTGACTACCTAATCTGTAAGATCTTATGTGGAAGTCACACCATTATCAACACTGACTCGTCCTATCGTAATCATAACCATTATATGATGGAGAACACATTTATGCTGGAGATTGAACAATATATTTTATATGAATGAAAGAGATCAGTTACGCAAGAATGATCACGCCTACAAGGCTGAGCCATGTCATCCGATGAATTGCATTAATTATCTCCACGTTCACCATTGTTAACGTTCTCTTCATGTCAATTGTTGAATATAAATCTTTACAGTAATTATATGCCCGCCTTCAAAGGTTGTGTGGCTAGAGGCCAATGCCACTACAAGCTGTACACAAATTTACATTCCAAATTGAACTTTTGGTTTTGTATAACGATTTACTTTCTTTTGACTCAAATACCAGATAACGTGGGTAAAATAATATGAGAAAATCTTTAAAATGACGTGAGCTTTATGATGTATGTAGAGAAAAACTTCAACTGGTTGTTTACTTCTGAAAGAAATTCTTTTAGAAATTCTACTTTAAGTGATTTATCAAGTAACCATTTAGCTAAGGAAAAATCCTGTCGTTGTTGTTGTCATGGTAATCTTTTCATCTAAGACATATACCGGCTTTCAATTTGACTAATTTGACAGAATAAAAATCTGACCACACGGTAACCGTAACCTACTTTAATACAACTTTAAAGTTACAATATTTGTATCATTGTATATAAAATAAATAAACTGTATCGTTTTACCAAAACTAAGTTTCATATATTTTGTAACTACTTGGGGATGAGCATTTAAGTAGCTGGTTATTTTAAATATTAAATAAATCATTATTTCACCGGTGTTGATAATTCATAAGTTCAAATACAACTGTTATAAGCAAAGATGGATAGTAGCTAGGAGTGAAATACAGGACGCATGTTTCGTCCTAACTGGGACTCGTCAGCTGGATGTACCTCCATCTCAAAGTTGGTGTTCACTCTAGAACTCGAACCCAGAACCGTTCACTTCAAACGCCATCGCGTCATCCACTTAGCTACTGAGTCCTGATAGCCACTAGCTTGTGCAACTCTTCTATTTATTTTTTCTAAAAAACATATTTTTTTTCATTCAATCAGTGGATTGATAAGAAATAAACGCGTTAATGCATGTTTACAGTATAAATTACAGGTTTGTTTATTAAATGTATCATTTAATATAATAAAATTCGTACTGCCTACAATTTATTGTTTATTGTCAAATGGATAATAATTCAGCTTTATTTGTTTGACATAAAGAGTAAACAAAATATGAATTATTTACCTACCGCATTGTTTAATTCTAATCCTATATTATAGATTATATCCATCTAAAAATGAAGATGTTCATGACAAATGGATATATATATATACTGGTAACTAATTTATGATCATAAATTACTCAAACAGTTGTTTGTTACTAGTTAAAAAAAAGTTGTAATAGTCTGTTCAGACTTTCACACAGCAATGTTTTATATCGAGAACAGCGACTACGATATATATTCAATTAATTAAACTGGAATAACATATTCACTTGGTGTTGTATACTTGTATCTTTCCATTGTTATTCAGGACTGCAATTGATCAGTCTCTTGTTGGCATATATGCATACTCTGTGGACTGCTTCGATATTGCCTAAAGTCAGGAGATTTCGTAAGCAAAGATGGACAGTGATTAGCACTGGAATCCAGGACGTGCGTTTCGTCCCATTTGGGACTCGTCAGCTGGATGTACTCCATCTCAGAGTTGATGTTTATTCTACGACTCCAACTCAGTACCTTTCGCTTCAAACGCTATCCGCGTTATCCACTCAGCTACTGAGTCCTGATATTCACCTGCTTGTGCAATAGGGTGAACTTATATTCACTTGATGTTGTGCTAGCCACTATCTATCTTTGGAATAACATAGTTTATACATTATGTAATAGATAGCAATCCCTATCCAATAAATCATTATCTAATTGTTTATTCATAAATAAAACGATATTGATTTTTGTCGCTAAAGTTAGGATTTATACGTCGAAGTATAGATGTGATTCACACTAGTTAATTTTAATCTATATATATATTTTTAACAAATACTTGGATGTGGAACATTACTGTGTTACTACCGAGTTCTTTCTAGACCACATGGTAGATATTTATTAAACTTTATACATGACCTATTGATTTTCTAATAACGTACTAAATGTAAACATTTACAAATTCATTTCAAAAGTAATGTTACAGAAGATTAAAGATACAACTTATGTAAGATGTCCCATAAATTTTAGTATTTTGCTGGCTTAGGTAATTAAACCTAATAACATTCATTTGTGTAGAATAGATGAAAGTGGTATTCTGAACTTAGTAGCTAAGTGACATTGAGTTGTACTTTAGGCAAAAAGATACTGGTTTCAATTCCTGGAGTAAAATCATCTCTGGGACGCAGAAACAATTGATCTCACGAGCCTGAAATAAGACGAAACGCTTGTCCCGGATTCCATCGTCAGCCATATTCATTTATGAAACAAAAACTCTGTCAAGGCAATCCTCACAGAATGCATATAGGTCAACTAGGACTCATAAAAATTCAGTCCAGATATATCAGCAACTAGATGGTCCGAATTATTACAAATTAAACCAAGAACAAATAAATTCGTTTGATATTGTTTACTTGTATCTCCCCACTGTTGTTTAGGACCGCAATCAATTAGTGTCTTATCAACATATGTGCATCCTGTACGGACTGCCTCGATATTGCCTAACATCACAAGCTTTATAAGCAAATGGTACTAAGTTCAAGCCCTGGAGTGAAAATCAACTCTGGGATGTAGGTACATCGAACTGACGAGACCCAAGTAAGACGAAATGCCCGTCCTCGATTCCACTTCTAACCACCACCCATATTTGCCAAGAACAAATACTTTATTGATCAATAACATGAAATATTTTATTTTTAAAGAAAAGATTATACCATATGTACCATACCTATAAAAACTCAAAGGTCATCAAAAAAATTAATAATTTACATGACAACTGGACATTCAATACTTTACTGTACTATAAATAGTTTGTTACATTCTATCAGTCATTCACTTTTAAAATCAACTGTGATTGTTACAAAAAAAAGTTACGCAGAAAACAATTTCTGATTATTTGTGACTTTTTCTTTTGTAAATATTCGAAATATTTTAGTTTATCGTATGAATACAAATAAAATATTGTTATCCTAGATACATGACATTCTCCTTACCAATAATGAAAATCATTATACAGTTAGAAAATGTAATATAAATGGTTGATTGAAAATAAGTGACAATAGAACTTCTTACATGTTTGTTATCTTTGTAAAATACATATGTATATATATGATTATCTATTCATAGGATCACTGTTTATTATTATGATTCTTTAGTGGTAAATACGGTTTTATTCAACACATTCCTTGGTAAACTGATTTATTCGTTTAAAGATCCCCATCATATTGAAAGACTAATACTTGAACGAAGAATATTCGTTTCGATAAATTCTCTTCAGGTTCTACAATTATATAATCCAAATTAATAATTCAAAAAAATGGCCAGGTCTTTGGATTTAACATCACTATTCACAAATGTCCCACTCATAGAGACCATAGAATATATAGGGGAACAACTGATTGAAAATGAAATTGAAACTACAGTTCCTATTAATGTCGTGAAAGAGTTATTATTGAGATGCACCATGAATGTGAATTTCAAATTCAACGGAGAAATATTTAGACAAACAAATGGTGTTGCAATGGGTTCACCTCTGGGCCCTATACTAGCTGATATTTTTCTAGTCAAACTAGAGAATGGTCCACTAAAAAAAGATTATTCAAAAATTCAAATTTTACTGTAGATATATGGATGACACATTCATTCCGTGTAAAGATAATATATCACAGCAAGACGTTCTCAGTCAGTTTAATGAAGTGTATCCAGCCCTTCAGTTTACATCATCAGAAGCGAGTGATGGTTGAATGGCTTTTTTGGACCTTATCTTAACTAAGAGAGCGGATGAATCGTTAAAAAGAAACGTAAACAAAAAAGACTTGGACTGGGCAGTATACACATTCTCTTTAGCTTTGTACCTCTACAGTAAAAACGAAATATGATCAAAACCCTTAGTTACAGAATACGCGCTATATGTTCTAAGGATATAGTTGAAGATGAGCTAAACACCTTGCATAATGCTCTTAGGGTGAACGGTTACCTAGAAAGTTTATAATTAAATATTTGTTCACGAAAGTGAAAATAGGTGAAATCCAAACGGTCAAGAAGAAATCCCTGTTCATGCACCTACAATTCAGAGGGGATGCGGCTAGTGAAATACTAACTCAGAGATTACGCATATCTATCCAAAAATCTTTCAACGCCGGTGAACTACGTTTAGTGCTTTCTACGCGTCCAATGGTGACACCGAGACTAAAAGATGAATTACCTAGAACGACCACCTCATTTTGTATTTATTAGTTTGACTGCTCCTGTGGAGCAAGTTATATTGGTCGAAGCTCTAGGAATTTACATTTTTTTGCTCGCGAACACCTCCCACCCTTTTCAATTATTTATAGGGTCAGTAATATTTTGCCAAGGCTTGTCAGGCTTAAAGTCATTCAAACGACTGAGGCAGTAGCCATCAGGATGAAGAAACTGGAGCTATGCGTACAGAATAAATATCTCCAACCCCTGCTCCTCCCTTGGTCAACCACAAGACCAATTAATCAATGGTAATCTTAGCTATTAGACGACCTAATTTGACTATGTACTTACGACCTTTCGTAGTGAAATGTAATCTTTATTCACAAATCTTTGTATTATTATTATTACTGGTTAAATATTATTAATCTTCCCTGTACGTGATTCATTCACTTTGCATTGATCCCTCCTTATTACGTCTTACTAATTTTTCACACAATTTAATCTTCCACTTGATCGGATTGTAATTGCGCTATCATATCTCTCTCACCCTATCTGACCCATATTTATTCCGATCACAGATCTTAAATATATACAGATTCAAGTTAACTTTCTATATGAATCATATCAATATTAACAATTTTATTCTATTTGGTTTGACAATCCTAAATTTATATGCTTTTGAACGATGTACTTTGCCTTTGACCTGGCCACTTTTTCGGATTATTACTTTGAATATATAATTGTAGAACTTGAAGAGAATTTATCGAAAAGAATATTCTTTGTTCAAATATTAGTCTTTTAATATGATTTATACTGTTATAATCGGATTTCGATATAAATGAGAAATTTTTAATATACTTTGTCCTAAGATTAGAATGTTTTCATCATTAAAAATATTAGTTAACAAGTAAGATTGAGATATTCTTATGTATAATAAATATACATCTATAGTTATTACTTCATTTTAAAAACTGAATTATTTTGTGATAGATACTTTAAATCTATGCTTTGGACATTGAGTTGTTTTCTTTTGATATAATTGGTTCCAAGGACTAAGTAGTTAAAAATAGTTGGCATAAGATTTTCTGGATGTTGGTTTCTTAATAACTGGTATTTATTACATAGCCATACCCTTATTCTTGTAAGAACCGATACTTCCTAGTGGATTCAATCCAATGTTACTCACTTTCACAATCTGATAAGTTACCACTGAGCTATTCAAGTAGTGATTGACTTTCTGTAGAACTGGAATTGACATGTCACCAAGTAATGATCAACATTAAGTTTATCCTGTTCTTTTTAATGTTGATTGAATTATATTGATTACATCCCAATATAAATCTAAACAACTAGATAACTCATTTCCTGTACTTATTGAGTCTAATGAGTTTAGTTTATTATCACTATGTAAATGTACAATAAATATTCATAAAATTACCTACCACAAATCTCTCTTTTTTTTAAAAAAAAAAACAACTAACCACCTGAAAATGTATGAAGAGAAAAAAATGTTACGAAAAGCAAGTAAAATTCTATCAACAATCCAAAAAGAAATTAGAAAAATACTTTCCTATCTGTATATTATTCTTTATCAGTGTATTTTTTAAGTGATATACAGTAACCCAGTATAATTATCGACATTTGTTCAGTTTAATTTTATTTATAGTAGACATCTGTTGATTTATATTACTTTTTTATAGAATTCTAACAATTAGAAAAAGATTGGCGTTTCCACCCACTATTAGCTTGTGGATTTTAGTGAAAAAAATTCTTTGATGAAGTTTTGTTCCTTGAACTGGATGGTTTGGCCATGGAGCTTTCATCGTCCTTCTGAACGACATCATCAGCACAACATTCTGGTAGAAGTGAAGTATTTGAAGTTCTCCACATGTGGTTCATAGCTTGTCCTGCACACATCAATGTTGGTTGAAGAAGGATGATGAAAGCTCCACGAATAAACCATCCAGCTCAGAGAACAAAACTCCATCAAAATCATCCAACTGAGCTACAAATCTTCTCCACCATCTGAAATTTTTTTAAAAATTTCTTGAATATTAACATAATCTATACTACGAAGTTACAATATAACATAACTGATTATGAAGCTACCCTTGAGTTGATTTGTCACCGATAACATTATTAAATAAAAATTAAATAATATTTATAACTTGAATTGTACGGTTGGATATCTATATCAAACTCAATAATAAATACATGAACTAGATAAAAATAAAACTGAGAATACTGAGTTTAACGTAGAATTCATTATATCTCAGATTATAGTTTTAAAAAATTAGTTTCTGTAAAATATTCAATATAAAATTCACTTCGTACTGTTTGTTTGAATCTTCCCATTGATTTTTAGGACTGCAATTGATCAGTATCTTATTGGCATATGTGCATACTGATCAATTATAGTCCCAGAAATCGATGGGAAGATTCAAACAAACAATACCAATTGAATTCAAACTTCACCCATTGCACAGGCAAGTGGCTATCAGGACTCAGTAACTGAGTGGACAATGCGATGGCGTTTGAAGCGAAAGATACTGGGTTCGAGTCCCAGAGTAAGCACGAACTTTGAGATGGAGGTACATCCAGCTGGCGAGTCCCAAATAGGACGAAATGCCCGTCTTGGATTCCACTCTTAGCCATTGTTCATCTTTGCTTATTCATATAAAAGCTAAGAAAAAAACATTTTAAAAAATCGGTGCGTTAAAGCCAAACTATGATATTTTTACAATAGTCTTCAAACAACGACAAACTGATTGAGTTCATCGTATCCATATGTTCTTATCAGTTTAACTGTTTTAGTGAAGCATAAAATTATTTAAGTCTTTCATAGAATCTCCGAATACAATCTAATTTGTATAAGCAGAAGAACATTTGCAGATAAATTGTCAGCTTTATCCTTTTTCTTTTACTTAATGCATGGTATCAGGTAGACAAGAAAGTCTTTTGTCATGGTTCCCATAAAAGTCATCTTTGAATTTCTAGTAGTTTTACTGGGAAAAACGTTACCTACATGTGGTACGTGGAACTGATAAGTATTTTCATATATTTTAGTTATTGTCTTAAAAGTTACAATATTTATTAGTAATGAAATTGAAAAAGTCATCTAATAATGTTGTAGTAACGTTTTTTTGGCTATCTGTAACAATTTCGTCATATCCCTGTTCACTAAATACCAGAAACACTGGTAATAAGCAAGTACAGAAGATAGGTTAATTGGCTTTATAAACTTTGTATTCTTTCAGTCTGGTTTAAGTCATGGACAAATATCAGACAAGAAGCCATGATGAAAAAGGAACATTAAACCGATGTTTCATTGTAGCTTATTGACATTAAACTCTGTAGTAGAACAAGTCATTTTTTACATAGTATAAGATGATAACAATGGACGAGTATCGTGATAGATAAGTGAAGAACTAGAATTGAGTGTAGGCAGCTGAATTCTGGATCATTGGTTCAAAAGTATTGTACTAGCAACGTAGTGCAAAAGTGGCAGGTCATATCTTGGCTGAGGTTATGTTTGGAAGTTTTTCTAAACTATAATTAAATAGCTGTGGAATAGTAAATAGTTTGAATTCCACCAACAAACTAACTTTGAAATACAAGTTTGATTTCAAAATAACTTTATGTGTGATTTCCCGAATCTCCGCCGAATTTTTCTTTACTGCCGAGAATAGGACGTTAACAGAATATAATATATAGATGTGTTTCAGCTACCGAAAAGCTAACTGGCGTAATTTATAACTTTGTGTTCAACAGTGCTGTTGAAATGATGATAACAGTAATTTTTTTCAATGATCTAATCAATGAATACCTACATTATTTGATATCTGGTAAATAATTAGTGAAAATCTATAAAAATGAGATCAGCTGATGTCCTGTTTAAACACAATATGTAGATAGACAAGTCATGTGCTATTGGCAAATATATGTACTATTAACATAAGTAACACAGATGTATTGCCTAGGCAAAATGTTTGACAAGTTTTTTTTCTCCGTTACCTAGTGACCATTCTAGATTGTCTCATATATCGAAATAGTGGAGAAGATTTGTAGCTCAGTGGATGATTTTGATAGTTTTTTTTCTCTTAGCTGAATGATATGATCATGGAGCTTTCATCGTTCTTCTGAAAAACATCATCAGCACAAACTTCAATAGACTTCTACATGAAGTTTGTGCTGATGATGTCGTTCAGAAGAAGTACGTAAGCTCCACGACCAAACCATCCAGCTTAGAGAACAAAACTCCATCAAAATATCTCATATCTTATTTACTTTATAAACTGAAGGATTTGAAGAGCAGTAATTTAGGATGATATTTCTAATTTGAAAATATTTCAAATTAAACTAAGACATAATAACAGTATTTTTATTCTAATCTTTTATCTGTATAAGTCTGAGACTGTTTATATATCAACAAATATTTTAATAACAAAACAATAACATCCAAAGGAAAATGCATTTCAATTTAGTCACTTACAATAAATTTTATTTGTTAGATATATTAATTTAGCACATCGATTTAGTATTTACTATATTTACACAGTTGGACAATAATTGAATCTCGCGAGACAAAATCGTGGATACGCACTGCTGAGGGGTCCCACAATATAACGAAACGGTCGTCCAGTGCTTTCAGGTTTTCCTTGGTGGTCTAGCTTCAATTGACTAATGCTTTCAACTATGAAAATACTGAAATCTCCACAAAACCCCTTCTGACAATGATCAATAGAATTAATTAGTTTTGAGATGCATTAATTCATATTAGTGTTTTAATTTGATCATTAATATGAATAATTGAACATATGTACAAATTTAAATATCCTTGTTTAAACGTTATGTTTATTCATGTTTACATTAGTATATAATGATAATAATTTTTTTTTAAAAAGTGAAAAATATTTACTTGCTCATTATTATTATGAATATTCTGTTGTGAAAAGGAAAATCTAAACTGATCTTCAACAAAAAAAAATTTTTGCCTAACAACAATAACATTTAACGACAATAATAATAACAACAACAATGAAAAGGATACAGAATCAATCATCATATGAAAAATGAAAAGTATTCAATCGTAACTTTAATAATTAAGTGTGAAAAATATTTTTTCAATTATAGATTTGACTATAAATATATTTATCAAAATAAAAATTGTTTCAATAGTTGAGATCATGAGTCAATTGAAGCTAGACCATCATGGAAAACCTGGAAGCACTGGACGGATGTTTCGTCCTATTGTGAGAATCCTCAGCAGTGCGCATCCACGATCCCGCCTCGCGAGATTCGAACTCAGGACCTATCAATCTCGTGCGCGAGTGCTTAACCTCTAGACCAGTATTGAAATTACTATAATATTCACAAAAACCCTTCTGATATTAAAATGTATTTATTCATAAGTTATGAATGTAATTTATTGTATTATTGTTAAATATAATTAAAATAAATGAATGGATCGTTATTATTTTTTCATTTTTAAAAAGAGAAGCCTGAATTGTAATGAAATATAGCTGAAATATGAGTTGCCAAATCCTCTGCTTGAATATGGAAAGTAAAACATTCTAGAAAACCGACTTTTTTTCAAGATGAATCTTTAAGTTTTTGAACTGATCGTCGTGTTTATTGCATTCAATAAAATAACTAGATCAAATCACTACGCCATATGAAGAAAGTTCCATTTTTTGTTTCTGAAAATAATAAGTTACGTTGTTAAATGTTACACAAACAACTTTGATTGTTCTGTATTGTTTGATTTGAGCAACGTTTCTACTTAGTCTTCAAACAAAATACCCTTTATATCTATAAAAACAAGTTATATTTATGCTGTAGAAGAAAGGCAATTGTCAGGAGAAGTGTTCTGATACCTAAACTGTTTTCTCGTCTGGTATCCATTTGTTCTGAAAACGCCGTGCTTTCGCTCTAATGAAACTCTTCATTCCATACGACAACTTCGAGTTTGTGTTCGTCAATATACTACAAGCAATATAGTGAGTAGCGTCCACTTTAATACTATTGATGTTATAAAACTAAGTACAGCTGTGTTTACATAATGTTATTTGTACACTTGAAACTAGAAAGTTTGGGATGGAAGGTATAAGATTTCAAAAACAATTAGACTGGCCACCTTAGTTGTATTATATAACCACTTCTTTTTCTAGAGATTGTCTTTTATCCCTTCAATAAGATTTTAAAAACATAATGATAAGAAAATATTAGCTAGGGCTTGTATAATCATTTCTTATGTATTTCAATGTCTGTTAGCAGCTAATAAATATACATGATAGTACATTCTATTTCAATGATGAAATAATCATAAATCTAATTTGTTTCTACCATACAGAAATTTTTCTTTCCATATTTGATAACATTTATAATTTCCCTGATATGGTTTATGTATACTAGTTTACCACTGTAGATATAATATCGTAAAGTGTTCATGTTCTGTTTTTTAGTTTCCTTAAAGGTTATCATTAAGTCTGATTAGTTCATATCCTTCAGGTTAGTTAACATAATCTCATTGATTAAGTATCATTTAATGATTATAACATTAAATGTGTGCATCAATTTTTTCCTACATATAAACAGATGTTTATGGTTACTCTTAAATTGTTGTTATGTATTTTCTATCATAAAGTCTCCAGTTGTTAGTTTCTTTTAATGATATCTTTTCAAGACAAGTAAAACATCCTATAATAGGAAGTTTGACAATTAGCAATAGGTATCACAAATAGACAAATATACTCAAAATACTTTATCCTTATTGTTATGATTACTAGTTCTCATTACAATCAAGTCTAAACATGTCAGGAATGAAACATATATCATTAGATAATTAAAGTTAAAAATTTGGAATATTAGTCGAGGAACCGACCTAAATTTCCTGGGTTCAGTCCTTACTGCAATCTTCGACTGATATAATTAATAAGTTCAATCTCAGAATGAAACATCTTTCTAGTGCGTCCTAGTTACTAGTTGTTCCCCAATTGAATTCACATTGAAAAACCATCACATACAGATGTAATCAAGTATTTAGTTTAAATCTTCATTTGTAAGTTAACTTATCCGCTGCTTAAAAAAAAGACGATCATTATAAAATGATTTTTACTATAAAATCCGTAGTGTGAATATTGAAATTTATGGACACTTTTCTTAAAAAAATAACCGGAAATTACAAACGAAAATGGTTAGCAGAGTATTAAACTTGATTAAATATTAAAAAATAACAAATTTATTCTTAAATAACTATTCATATTTGATATATATAGATTATAGCAACTATCCTACACCCAATTTCGATCATGGTTAATCTTGGTTAAACCCTTTTATTAACTTACTTAACAGACATTGTCATTGGGATAGTAACAGTTTGCATATACCTTTGTACTGTTATGATCACTAGAGCACATGACAGACTCTAGCGAAAACGTTGATTGCTTAAATACCATTTCATGACTCATCCTCCTCCCCATATATGTATGCACTCAAATCCTATTATTAGCTTTTGCTTTGTCTCGCTGTTCCCTTATACAATTTGACTGTAAGTTGCCTATGTAATTGTTCGCTGATACTTATTCATGTGCTTGTAGCTTTATGGCTTGCGTTATCTGATAATAAACTGTAGTTACAGCTTCTCTTTACCTTCTGATTTCATGCACCGTTAAGATTTGTATTAATAACGGTTATCAAGGTGAAAAATTAGCCAAATATTGCGCTACAAGATTCTGAATTCATTGAATAATAATGAAGATAACCAGATGGAATGACTTGAAAACTGGGTTAGTTTTATCGATTTGATATGTGTACAATGGATCAAAGGAATAGTATACAGTAATTTAAATCATTTTAATATATACTTATGTTTATATTCATACAAAACACGTATTTATTAGATAAATGATATTGTTTTTGTAATGGTCTTTGTTTCAAATTATAATAAATATATATAATCATGTTACATTAAAATATCAAAGGACACTTTACAGTTATACGATTACATTTGATAATTTCAATGAAAAATCGATAAAATTTAGTAAATTATTTAGTTAAAGTTTACTGAATTAGTAATTAGGGATTTTTTCAAAAAAAAAAGTTTTAATCTTGGATGATTATCTTACATTCTTATGAAATGGATACGCATACAACCACAGAATAGTGAAAAACGAATATTTAATTTAAACTGAGTATAAAGTTTAAACAATATTATCATATTTATATAAGGACTTTCGTCTAAATTAAAGCGAATAGTTTCACAGTATTTGAGCGCCAAGTTGATGTAAGACATTAAATAGGAATAATATATTTGTAAAATCTCAGTGAATGAATTTGAAGTAAATCCAACGTTTCGCCTAGCAATCTGGTTCAAGCTTTTTCAAGGAAATATTACCATATTTATTCAAAATTGATCCTAACAGTAACAATTACATAATAACGTTCAGAATTTATTTTAAACCTATTAACAATTCAAAAATGAACAATATTTGAGCGAACAATTGTTTTCAATAACTTCATCATCAGGCTCTACAGTTATAAGTCCATAATTATGATGATATTTTACAAAGGCCAAAATGAGGCATATATTAATTAATTTGACAATGTTATACGTTAAAAATGGAGAATGTTTGCATCGGTTACGACATATATACTTCAAATTTGTGTTAATTAATTAATATATGCCACATT
>NC_031497.1:9622459-9651036 GCF_000237925.1 Schistosoma mansoni
CATTTCGTCCTATTGTGGGACTCCTCAGCAGTGCGCATCCATGATCCCGCTTTGCTGGGGAGTCCAACAGTAGGGGAAACAGCCATCCAGTGCTTCCAGGTTTTCCATGGTGGTCTAGCTTCAATTGAATCATTATTTCAACTATATAAAATTACTAAAATCTCCACAAAACCGCCCTTCTGACTATCGGGATATTATTAAAACATTTAATCACTTACATGGAAACAAGTATCTCACCCATTAAAATGTCAAAGTAGTTACATTGTTCTAATTATTTGAATAAACACATATTCATAGGAGTATATGTAATTAGCTTTAGTGATTACATCAGTAATATATTTTAACAGTAATATTTATAAATCTTAAATGATAATGATTAAAATTATTTTAATATCCTTAGATCTTAATAGAGTTAGGATAGAGAATTGAATTATGAGGATTTTGTTATGATATCTCTTATCTATCATAAAATTACTTTCAAATACTTGAATGGTTCATCACAAAAATATTTTTGGAAAATCAAACCTTCTAGTGAAATATGATGGTAACTAGATTTTTGGCATATTCAGTTGGCAGTAAACCTTCTTTATACGATAAGAATAGTTCAAAATAAACCTCCTTATCAAAAACTTTAATTTTCAAATATGTTCAATCTTATTTGTGTTTCTAAGCTATTTTGGTCATTAAACCAATAGAGTAGTTGCTGTTCTCATCATACAAGTAAACATATTTCTTATTTGAGATTTGTGTCACCAAAAAAATATGAAAGTAGCAATCATTTGAAATGTTCAATAGATTTGTAAATTTTCCAATAATTGAATACATGATAGATTGTAATAATTCTCTATTTACATAAACCGTATGATTGTAAGTTGAATAGATAAAGTCTACATTTCAAATATGAGTATTTTTTAATTGGCTTCTGTTACGTCTGAAGTGGTTGGGATACATTTCTGGTTAGTCATTGAATCAATATATATATATTCTCAAAGGATTTTCGTGTGCACTGAGAAATTCCTACACTAAATTTTAAAACTCTCGTAATGATAAACTTGTTACAAAGAAGTCGATTGACATTTGATTGTACACATCAGATCAAACTGTTTTTTTTTTTACGAATTGTGAAATGATTAATATGGATCTATTCGTGAATGTGTTTTTTTTTTACAAGAAGTTAACTAAATGTAAATGACAGTATTGATTATTTCTAATCAATAAACAATAAGCATAGCATATTTCAGTATTTGAAAATTTTAACAACCAATATAAATTTGATTGTAACAAGTTGATGTTTTAATCTGAATTACAAGAGACAGACATCACAATGTAAAAATTCCAACTCATTATGAAAACCCTGTTTTACCTACCATAAAGTGAATGTTGAAAGCAATAAGATAGTAATAAATTGTTGTGTGAAAAACTGTTTGTAAATCTGTGATTTTCTAATAACGTTGATAACCGATAATTCTTTTGAAGCTGAAGAACTAATAGATTTATTTCCGACTGAATCAACTCAATTAATTATATTAGTAGGTTACAACTTATTAGTTAAAATGATTAAAACAAAAAAGAGGAAAAAGTACGATAATAGAAATTATTGTTCGTTATACTGAGATTCACTAAACATTAGGTAGTACAGTATGTTGAACATTGAATTATTTAGACGTCCGACTGTTCACTATTCACTTTTATTGACAAACACATAAGTAATATGAAGTACATCAATAATTAACATATACAACAAAGACATAATTAAAACACGAAGTTCAGTGAAGGGATCGTATATATATGAAAATGTTTTGTTAAAGTACTAATTCCATCAGGAAATATGAACACTAATAACCAAGATTATGATACTAGATTACGTAATACAAGTAATAACAATAGATTTAGTGAATATAATAAGATGATTAAAATGAATAAAATGTTTTGGTTACAATAATTAAAGGTCATTAAAGGTCATAAAGGTGTAAAAATAAATAAAATGATATGATGAGTATTCATGAATAAAATATTGAGAATATAAAACATAAGTAAAGGGGAGATGGAGTAATGATAATAATAATAACAGAATGATAATAATGATATTATTAAGGCCATGGTAACGATAATGATAAGACGTACTTCTTTTGTACGCATAGTTCTGGTTTAAGCTCATGGATGGTAAGAGCTTCGGCTATTTTTAGGATTTTGATACGAAGAAATCTAGGTAGATTTGAACGAATCATATAAACAACCTTAAAATTAGACTGTGGATCCGTAGAATGATTACAATCGATTAGGTGTTCAACTACAGAACTCCTAACTGTTTTCTTTACACCCTTTTAGAACCAAACTGGGATATGTTCTCATAATTGTGAGTTTATATTTAAACATAATTATAATATTTATCATAATTAAAGAGCATAACTGAACATTGGGAAATATTTCATCAAATCAAACATAGTATATAGTAAGTATTAAATTGAAAAAAGATACAATACTGTTCACTATGCACGATCAAATAAGTGAAACTTACCCGTAGACGGATACTTCTGAATGGGGATCTCAATTTCCAAATTCCAACCGAAATAGATGTAATTTCTTGTTTATTTTCACGAAAATGTTTATCAAACGAAATAGTTCCTCGAATGAAATAATGTTTAGTTATTTTGTTATGTTTTTATTACTGTTTCTAATGAAATCCTTTAAAGACCAAATTTGTCTATTAGATATATTCTAATAATATGTGTCTTTATAAATCAGAAAAGTTGGTTAATCCAACAGTCACACATTTATTTATTCTTCGATAATTTTAGAAATAAGATGAGTGATTATGTAAAAAAAAATTATATGAAAACAAACATTTTTCACTTGGACATTTGATGTTCATTACGAAGAATTTAATATAGTTCACATGTAGACCAAATTTCACTATTTATCCCTTTTTCACTGATTACAGACTACTTGGTTGTTTTATTTTAATTTAATGTTTAGATATTCATGTGATAAATTGAAATAAACTTCACTGTTGTGTTTCTTTATACTCAATAACACGTGGGTAGATAGATAGATTATTCTGAAATCACACGAGTTACCATATCTTTATCTCATGATAACAATGAACACAGTTAACCAATATTTGTACTGTTAAAAACGATATATGGTTATGATTATAGTTAAGTTTGTTATTATTTCTCAGATTAGAATAGTATTCCCCACAATATTAACTACTAGTAAATGTCCAAGGTTATACCTTTATTCTCAAGGTTACGTTTTTGGCATCAAGTTTAATAATACAACAATAATAGTTTGTTACGAAATAACCAATCAGTGATGTAGCAAGATTTCATTTGTTCTTAATATGGATAGTAATCAGAGTGTATATATGTAGTATAACTAGAACAATACGTCATCCATTGATAATTGAAAGAAATCAATAAATAGATAGATATTGTTGATTGGCCAACAAGTATATAGTAAAATGTGCTTACTCAAGTTAAAAAAGATAACAATTACAGTAGATAAGAACAAATATTTAAAACATACAAATGAATTGAGGACCTTTACATTTAATAAATTTCAGTAAATGAGATTCATATTACCAGATTAGTATTATATATTGCTTTATGATGTGAACCTTCTACAAATTTTGGTGAAAAAATACTTTAACCCTTACAGAACGTAATTTATAAGGTTACTGTCAGAAGTTTATAAAACTTTTATGAATTTCAAATTTGAGGGGGGGGGGGATAAAATTACTGTATTGATATACTCTATAAAGATAATAGGGCGTCGACTTTGGTTTTAACCAGAAAAGCCAGTATCATTGAATGTAAGACATTTTTCTGATGCAACGATAACTGAAGATGGAATGCACCCGAATATTGTTACATATCAGACATCCTGTGTCACAAATTTACAGGGTACTTGTTTTCATTGTAGATCTTGAATACATTACATACAAGATTTCATGAAATGTTTCCAGTAAATGCAACAACGTGTCACAACATCATCTTACACTTCAATAGTGGAAAACATACGACCATGTAACGGTAGCTGATAGCAAACTTAGTGACCATAGGCTCCAAAAACCAGATGCTTGCCTCTTAAATCCATTTTCTACAGGGTTGTTTCTAGAATGTTATCAATGACTAATCTAAAAATGAAGGCGATATCCGATTATTGCACGAACAGCGAGAACAATGGAAAGATGCAAACACTTTTTTATTGGTGCTATTCTCTCTCTTCAAATTCAAAATGTTGCTTCAAGATTGGGTTGCAACGTTGTCTGAACTAATGATAGGGAATTAAGAAGTTGAACGGATCGATCGCCTCAACTATCTTAGGGGTTTCATCAGTCCTGATGGGACCTCGGCGTGGACTCACAAGTTTAGATTGGCTTTTGTCAACATGCATCACTTATGGCTTAGGTGAGATATCCGTCTTTCAACGAGGGGATGGGTTTACTGAGAAAGAAAACATTTAGCAAAATAAAAATGTTTGTATATTAGTGAATTTTCAACAGAGGTAAGGCGTTGAATAACTTCCCCCATGATATTATGATGGGTATATACTTAAAATCCATTGAACTCTGTTTGATTACTGTACGTCCATTTTCATTTCTTAAGTGTCCAGGAATAGTCTGCTATCTGATGCTAACAAACACTCCCTTTCAAGAAGATCTTTTAGGTATCTAGCCATATGAAATTACATTGAGAACGGGCATTTACACTCCTCAAAAGAGGATCTGACAAATCTTTCATTGATTAAAAACATCCATCTAAAGTACCTTACGGTCGTGTAGTTATTTTTTATAAAAGCATCTATTTAGAAGAATGAATAGCCTTCCACCATCCACTTGATTGCTAATTTGTGTTAATTAGAAGTATTCAAATTGATTTTTTAACTAAGAACTACAAGGATAGTCGAATTTCAAACAAACAGGACTCGATCAGCACAATTGAATGTTTTATATTTGAAGGTCAAATTAGCTGCGGAATGAAATAGGAAAGAATAACCAATTAGTATAAATACCACATTATTCTATTATTATGAGTAACTTAGTACAAATGGATATTACTTAATATTTCAGAAGACTAGTATCCTATCGTTTTCAGTTTCGTACATGACCCTGGTGTTGTTCCAAACTTGAAATAAACTAATAAAATGTGCTGTAGGTTTTCGACAGTTATGTCTGATAATAACATGCGCAAGTCATATTGTTATAGTATGGTTCCTCGTAATACTATCAGCCAAACTAGTAGTACTGTTGGTCATTTATTATGTTTAATACAAAAGATTGGTTAATTTCACTTTTCTTTAAATTATTTTAATTTTAGAAAAATAAACAGACAGACAAGATTTAAATAATCTGGCTATAGGAATTTACATTGAATCCTACTGAAAACCATCAAGTAAACATCTACGGATCTTTAAATTCAGATCGATTTCAAAATACATCAATATTCAACCGGATTGAGACGGGGTCACAATGGGATCGGATAACAAAAGTCGATCGTGTATACTGTATTGTCAACAAACGAGTCAAAGATCTATCTCAAAAAGTAAAATTTGCTTGAATGAAATGAAAATTAATTCTTTTATCTGTACTGAAGCTAACATGAATGTAATAAACCGATCCAACCGGAGAATGCTTTAAGCTGAATTTTATAAGTTCTAATTCATATATATATATATATGTCTTAAATTTAACTGCCCAGTAATTAATACATCTCTTCTGTCTAGACGGTGTCCTATTTCATAATATCCCTACATGTAATTACTTTTTCGATTTTATCTATTATGGATCAGTAGAACAAGCATGAGAACAATGTATAACTCATTGATCAACAGTAAATATTCTAACGAGACTAACTAACATTGTGGTGTGTGTTACTGGTGTCAACAGATGTAAATAGCATGCACCATGAATCGAAAATGAAATGCCTGGCAACAGAAGGTTAAGAAGATCAAAGAAAAGAAAAGGAGAACAGAGAATGCTCGAAGTGGAAACGTAAGAAGAATAAAGTCTGAGACAATTGATTGACATTTTACAAATAAATGATTTACTGTATGGTTCTCAGATTTTACTAAGATGTTCTGTAATTTTGTATTTAAATACATTCGATTATCCCCACTGGTGTTCTCGTTCACTACAACACCAACAAAGCAACTTTAATCCATTAAATTGTATGATAATTATATGCAAATAGATAAGAAATATAATATACTCATCATTGAATTCATCAACTTTTATCTGTCTAGTATTGTTTCATTGTGATAATGTGAAAAATGTCCGTATATCAACTTACTGAATTTATATATACATGGATTATATATATAATTGGATAATCAGTATATTTTAAGTGTTTCTTGTGTAACAGTTGTTTCAATGTCTATTTATTAAAATAAACAAACAAAATCAACTATGCATATAATATCGAAAATACTGAGCAAATATGTAATACTTTAATTTAGAATTAGTTAACTTACTAAAATAACTCCGCCTGTAGCCTCTCACAAAGCGACCGCCGATCCCAAGCCCGGATAAAGGGGGAGGGTTAGGTATGGGGTTAGCGAAGCCATTCCGTAGAAAACCAAATCGCTAGAAAACGCGAACCAGAAAAAATTATTCAAACCATTTAAACTCTGCCCTAGCAGTTAGAAAGTCATCATTTAGAAGAGTTGTGACGCCCCATAGTGAAAGCCGAGTTCCTTCAAAAGCCACGAGGTCGATACCCCTTCTGATAACCAGAGAAACCATTTATCTAGGTACTTGGAATGCTCGTAAAATGTGGGAGACCTGGAGAGCCTTCCAAATTTTATGAAAGTATACTAAATACCGGTAATACATAACAAGTTACATACAGAATAGATATGAATTCAGAAATTTATTCATGTTCTAATAGAAATACATTAAATTTATATTGATGAGTTAACTATTTTGTTTCGCTATCAAGTTGTTTGTAACCTTAACAAGAGAATAATCAGTAATACTATTATTGTGTATTTACCAATTCAACTGCTCCTGTGGAGCCAGTTATATAGGGCGTACAATTTGGCAAGTTCGTCAACGAATAACATAACACCATCCAGCGTTGTTGAGCAAAGGACAGGTAAAGATGATTAGGAGTTCTATTCTCGCTCACTTGGTGGACATAGGTCATCAAGTTGAACTGAATAAAGCTTTTGAGGTTATCTACCATATTCCATCAAATTTGCTGCATGGTTTACGAGCTCGTCTTTTGCACATAGCTGAAGCCATCGCAATCCATATTCACAAACCGAACCTTTGCATCCAAAAGAAGTTTGTACAATCACTCTCGCTACCTTGGCCATCGGTATAGCGGAGTTTGTAGCAGAACTTTGGTAAACAATTATCTTATTCCTTCCATTTTTGTATTTTACTTATTCGCTACATTCGTCTCTTGATTCTTACATAACTACTATATTACTGAACATTCATCAAAATATTTTGTTAGTTCTTTCTTCTCCTTTTTATATATTATGCAACGTAGCAACAGCTTGATTTTCGAATAATTACTTTGATTAGTATTAATCCTTTTTCTTTCAATTAATTAATGTTAGTTTATAATTGATATGTCATTAGATAATTATTACGTAACGTATCTACTCGAAGAGTATTATTTCATTATTGTAAATCATAGTGTAGAGCCATGATGAAAAACTAATGGAAAAGAAATTTCTTCGCTCGATTCGTTCCTTTTTTATTTATCAAATGCTAAAATGGGAATTTTCACTATATTATTGAAAGGTATACTATGGTAAAATGAATTAAATGAATAAGTAATATAAAGGTTGGGAGTTTAGGTGAACATTATTTTCATGAATAAATCAATAGACATAACCTATTATTGATTATTATTTGCCTTCATTAGAACATTTTATAATAAAGGGATTTAGTTTTCTTAAATGTTTTAATAAACATGACAATGATGGATCCTGGTAGTCTAATATAGATGATACATTAATCGCTGAATGTTATTAATTACATAAATTTAATAGAAATTCTTAGACGCTTTGAAACCTTGGTAACTTCAGGATTCATCGTTAGATAACTATGAATGCTAGTCACTACAGCTAATATCATGTACGACCATTCATTTTGGATATGATTAATTTCAATATAATTTCAAAGTGCTTTTATATAAGTTATTAAACTGATCTATGAAAAAAGTGTTCTATATATTACCTGCTTTCGTTACGAAATAGCTACACCTGTGGAATTAGTGAAAAGTATCAAATACTCTGGTGTATAACAATAATAACAAATTTCAGCTTACAATAAGCCTACCTTAATAATACAAACTTTACATTTAATTATAAGAGCTGCTCTTCACACAATATTCTTTCTTTAATTATTTATTTTTCTTACAGATCTAATCGACATTTTGTAGTTAAAATATACACTTCATGCCAAATCAAATGTTCTGTGAGGCTATTCAAAAGACATTATAGGGATACATGTCCCATGTTGATTTATCTTCTCATTATGATACTCCAATTTATCAAATGTGACTGATAATCGCTTCAATTGTGAGGGTCGTTTACGTTGCCTTAATATCAGCTGAATGCCAACAGATTTATCATATGTTCGAGTGATAATTACCTGTTCAGAATAAATTTTTAGCTTATTCATATACTAAGAGCATATCACTGCCTTCATATTTAAAACTGAAAAATGGTGCTAAAAAACAATTAATTTGACCAATTTCTATCACTTCTTGTTGTTTACTAATATCTTCCCATTGTTATTTAGTACTGCAATTGATCAGTCTCTTGTTGGTATATGTGCATCCTGTGTGGAATGCCTCGATATTGCCTGAAGTCACATGCAAAGAGGACGAAACGCGCGTCCTGGATTCCACTGCTAGCCACTATCTATCTTTGCTTATAAACAATTTCCTGTCATAGGATTAAACTGAAATAGAGCATCAAAATGAAACCTTAACAATAATAAAATTGAGTGATTTTTGCTATTCAAACTGTGTAATCAAGCATCCAAATAAAGTTTACCAACTCTCATTGATATATTTTGTTAAAGTTAAATTATATTTCAAATTTCATACCTCTAGGATAAAAAAAACAAACTTATATTACCGTACAATTTTTTTATTTGACTCAGTTCAATAGTTTTTTTATGAGCTAAGTTTTAAATTAAATGATCTAGTTTTGAACATTAACTGCTTTGTTGATTTGTGTATATATAATAAAGTTCAGTAATTAACCCGAAAATTAAAGTAAATAAATTTGCCTATTTATCACAATAAATCTATTCAGTCAATAGAAAGTATCATTACATAAAGTCATATTTATTCAGTCATGTGAAAATAGTAATTCTATGTTTTGATTACAGTAAAATTAATTAATTTAGAAGGATTTGTCTATAGATTTATAAAGTAATGATTTATTTCTTTTCTTTCCCCATGAATATTTAAAATGACGCCAAGATAAAGGGTAAAGTTATTACTTTTGTATCTAATTAATCATGTTAGAAAGTTCTATAAGTTTTGATGAGTTATGAAGAAGAAAAAAAGTGACCATTCCTATCGTTTATTCAAATTCCATATACATAAATATATTTTAATAGTTGACATCATCAGTAAAATGGAAGCTAGACCACCATGGAAAACCTGAAAGCATTGGACGACCGTTTCGTCCTATTGTGGGACTCCCCAGTAGTGCGCATCCACGATCCCGTCTCGCGAGATTCAAACCCAGGACCTATCACTTTCGCGTGCGAGCGCTTAACCTCCAGACCACTGAGCTGGCTGGCATCCAACGGTGATATTGTCTAACTTCAACCGACCCACAAAATTGAGCGACATATCCACCACTGTCTTCAGTGAGTTTTCCATGGTGGTCTAGCTTCGATCGACTCATGATCTCGACTATTAAAATTATTATAATATCCACGAAAACCCCTTCTGACATAAATATATGTTCAGAAAAACAGAAATCAAGAAATGATACTTTCCGTATGAAAAAAATGTGAATAACATTCTCTATTGTTTTGAAACAATTTATTGAAATATTTTTATCTCTATAAATTCATTATTTTGATAGCATTTCAGGTGACTAGCAGTGATTACTAGAAAGTTCAACATATATCCGAGACTAAATTTCATTTTTATTTGTCAGATACTTGTACACTGATACAACACTATATGACTTTACATGATAAAGTGTACATTAGGTAATTATGTGTATTTGAAGTTTGAAATTTTATCAAAAGTTCATTCAAGAAAGTCAGCTGTACTTATAATAACGACATTTTCAAGTTATAAGCCACAAATAGATTTTCTTCAAGCAAACTTGAAATCTCAATAAATTTTTTATTCTGCACACTGGAAACGCATTCTGATGTCTGATAGTCTTATTTCTAAGTTATAGCTTATTATTAATAAAAGAATTAACAGTGATCCACAAAACGGTTTATTTTTTCTCACTTGGTTTTGTCGATTTTCGGTTATACATACTAAGGGTTATTCCACAATTTTATTTTTGATTAGCGATTATTTTTCTAGGCTCATTTGACTGATATATCATTGCTCAAATTCTGACAGATTCAGAAAATTCCAAATAGACTAGATACAAATAATCTTCGAATGTTCTTTGAAATTACTATGTCCATAAATCATAATATACAGTCTCATGAACAGACCATGTAGCCCTATTTTATAAAGTATGTCAATTGACAATCATATTCTGGTATGATTTCAATAAAAACAAACCAATCAATCTACTTCGTGAGTGAATTAAACTTCAGTTTCGATAAAAACATCTAGATAACGTTATTCAAAAAATTCAAACAATTGGTACTGTTATATCATAAAGTGTTTATTAAATGAACACATATAAAACAAAATATCTAAAGTCTATTGTGGTGTGGGCTATTATGTTAAACCCATTTAACTTATTCCAGTTTCTGGACAGGCTAATTTATCCATTCTTCTTGAGTCATGTTTTGACCTCGTTAATTATTCACTTATATGAGCGTATGTGTATGTACACTTTTTATCCTATTCATCACATGTCTGTAACTTATTTTTGTGTGACTATAAATATTGATTAACGCTTGATTAAATGAAGTTGGCTCACATGCCTTCTCCACCGAGTATCGTCGCTTCATTCCACTGATCGTCTACCTGGATCAATGATTGTACGAAATACACGTATTCGAAATCCATTCTCGTATTCGACTTATTTAATTCCGTTATTCATCAACGCGAGTTAACTCGATAATTTTAATCGAGGAATGACGATGTGTATATTTCAGCAACCATTCACACGATTTAACTGAGGTCACTTAAGGGACCACAAAACTATATTCAGATTTAAAGTTTCGAAAATAATTGACCTTCAGTCTAATTTAAAATATTTCAAATTATTCAAGGTCATCAAAGTTATTTACAACTTGTTCTTTCGATTTTATTTTATATGGTAGATATGTATAGTGGTATTTGTAACCTCCAGATCATGGAGATACATACGGGAAGAAAGATAGCTTTCAGATTACATTCAGAGAATCTTTCCATCACACTTTGCATACTTTTTTCCAGAATATTGAGTTTTATTCATTTATTAAGCTGTTTTATCATTTTTGATATCCATGACATTTTAATTATTTGTCAATCATCATACTCAAAATAAAAACGCATTAGATAATGTCAGAAAACGATGACTTTTGATAAGTAATAATGAAGAAACTGGCAATATGATAATCTTCTGTTTGATACTTTAGATGGATATATCTTATTTGAGATAAAATACGCAACGATAACATTTTCTGCCATTTTATCAAATTTGGAAAAAAAATGGAAGATTTCATTTTTCAAATGAATTATTTCAAAATAAGAAATGGAAAGGAATGTTTTATCCTTATATTGTCATTATCCGGTTGGATTTTCATCCAATATTCTGCTTCTTAACTGATTTATGATCGTTACTTTTTTGCTTTAGGTGGAGCATCGTTCTCGGAACAACATTATTTAATCACGAAACTCTCATTGCTCTTCTGGATAACACCATCAACATAAACTTCATGTGGAAGTGATGCCCCCGAATTTCTCCACAGATGACTAGGAGATTATGCTAGCGACTTTGATTTTGATTGGTTATTGTTGATCTTTAACTTGTCATTGTTTGTATATTTATTCTGATTTTCTCCCCCCTTTTAATCTCAATCTCAATCTTGTATTTGCCCATGATTTTTCTTATTGATTAATAAACGAAACTCCATCATGATCACCAAGCTACAACTACAAATGTTCGATATTTCAAAATTATTATTCTATATCATTAGATATCGCTTTTATTCATTTTTCTATAAACTTTCAAGCTGTTAAAATATTCTTCTCTTCTGATTTGAGACAAGCACATATTCATTGACGTTTATCCTTTTAACGTATTTCATTATGTGTTATATCTAGAGCCTTGATTCTTAATATGCCGCGAACTACTTGACTACTTGAACGATAGAACCCGCAAACGTCGCAAAAGAGAGAAGACAAAGACTGGTAAGCAGGAAGTTTATTGCCCCAAACAGTGTCAAAATATAGCACAGAAATCTCGTGTATTTATAGTTTTTGGCTGAAAGTAAATTATCATTTAGGTCAACCAATAAGCACATAGGTATCAAACTAATCCATCCAATGGAGAAGCTCCACGTTGGCATTTCTAGAACATTCCCCTAGCCGTGATTGGATGGAATGTCTGCGGCTCTTCCTGGGCTTCTTAGGGCTTCCGAGAGTCTACCGACGGGCCGTCCTTACATTATGAAAGAATACAGCTAACTGGAATTTGTCAAATAACCTAATGTTAATAAAATATATCAACCTTAAACAAACGAAACACTTGACTTGTTTAGTCTACAACAACAGAAGTGAAAACTGTTGAATGTATTAATTCTGAACCTCCACACACCAAAACTCCAAATAACTTTAGATTTCAAAGTCTATATAATGACAGTTAAATATGTGTAAATTCCTAAATCAATACAATCTTGACCTAATGCATTAAAGCACGCTACTCTAATTCATAATGACGTTTCTCAGATTGTAATGCTAAACTAAAAGAATAAAACATCACCTTTACTTGAAAACGTGGTATCCTTCCAATCGTCTACGTTTTGAATTATTTGATAAGCTACATCTGATTATTTATTTGGAAATAAGTTTCACCAGAATATTAATTATTACAGGTAGTTAGATTATGCTCATGAAAATTATACTTTCCATGTAGAATTTTATCTAAATTTCTTATATATAAAAGTTTAAGTGGTTGATTGTCATTATTTATTACTTAGTTACGCCAGTTACCTCTCGTGCGGGAGCATAGATTGCCCATAAGCACTCTCCATTGAAGTCTGTCCTGGGCAATCCTTTCCAGTTTGTTCCAGTTGCCATTCATCCTTTTGATGTCTGCGTCCAATTGTCGGCGCAGTGTGTTCTATAGTCTTGTTCTTTTTCGTTTCCTTTGAGGATTCTAAGTTGGCGGTTGCCTCTTGATTCAGTTTAGTGATTTCCGTAATGTATGTCCTATCCACTTCCAGAGTCTTTTCCGAATTTCCACTTCAGATGGAAGCTAGTCGTTATCTTTTAGTTATCGATAAGTATGCTTCAACAAAATTTGCAGTTTTCTGTGTATTTGCATTTGTATGTGGTAGATTGTATCAAAAAAGAGTGATAAAAATAGTTTTTCGAATGAATATAAACATTGAAATTTTTATGAAATCTTTTTTAAATATCAATGACCTTTAAGTGACCTGGTTATAGAATAGTTTTAACTTCGTGGTACATTGAAAACACAAAAATTGTATACACTAAGAAAGATCTCTGTAGACAAACACTAGGCTATTTCAATAAACCTGGAGCGATTTTATTATCAAATCATGATCCTACTAACAGTTACTCATTTCACATAATCATCTCTGACTGAGTGTGATGATAATTTATCCATTGTCAAACTTCACAACACCAACAGTATAACCGTTAGAAACAAACTTAGTCGATGATTGGGTTTCGATTAACAATGTAAAAGTCATTTGAGGTTATTTTAGACATAGTTGGTTAGTCACCATTATTAGTGTATGACCACTTTTACAGGTTTCTGAATTTACTCTTCCAAGGAGATAATATTTTGAGTTCCTCGATTTATCGACTTTTTCAACATTTGCAGTATATAGGGTAGTATAACAATTTATAAATAAACAACTTGCAACTATGGGATATACATATAAAATACATAAAAAGTGTAATCATTTGGAAAATGATCATAACTAATAATATGAAAACAGTATAAATGTTTTCATTTTTATAGTTGGATAAATTTGGGCAAAATAAAGGAAAATTGAAATTTAAAAAATTAATTTATATTCCATAACTTTTATATAAAATATCAGTTAATAATAATAATAATAATCACTGATAAATCGATAAATCATACAAAAAATATATTCCATATATTTTTATTGATTTCCAATTAATTTTGAGATTGAAAAACTTAAAAGGAATAATATTTTTAATTAATTAATTAATAACAGCAGACAACTGTTTAAACTTGTCAAGTAAGCTGGTATTAGGAACTCAACCTCTACCACTATGAAATTCGAACCGACAACTGCATCTCTGTGCTAAATTGGTATGACAACTCGAACTGACGTACGTATGTACGAAGTTCTACGTTGTGACTGACTGACTGATAAATGGATGATAATCAATAAATTTATCGATTAAATTTCAATGAATAACAATTTGTTCCTCATATTCTAGAAAACAAAGTTCAATAAAACAAAGAAAAAAGGATAAATTTCATAGTTACCAAGGTATTTACAAATATTCTATTTTACTTTGTCAATCTATACAATAAAAATTACAAGTATTTTATTTCTGATTTATAACTACTTTCGAGGAGTAGAAAAATGCGTTCAACATTTATTATCTAAACTATACATCTTTCTAAATAAAAAAGTGTATCCTTATAAGTAGTTTAAACTATTTGAATATACCTAATGTCAGTGTACATAGTAACAAACATTTATATACAAGATACAAATAAAAAAAAGATGGTTACAAAATATTTTAAATCGATTTAATAATATAAGAAAAGAAAATATTGAAAGGAATTTACCCTTCTATCTGTCAACGTTTTTCTTTTTATTAAGGAATTATTTTTTGTTTGTTTGTCAAATAGAATACTATTTAGAAAATAGAGAGGTATTTTAATGTATTGTAAACCAGTCATTGTCCATATACGATGATATTTAGGGGGATCAATTTTGAAATATAACTTATGATTTTGATATATAATATTAGATAACAAGACACTGTATATTCATTATGTAATCTGAATTGTCGAATACACATATATCTATCTATACATCATTTTAATGATGAATTAATGTAACTTCACTAGTAACATGTTTTTGTTACTATAGATTGCAATTTATAAGACTATATATTTATATAGTTTTTATTGAAATCTTACCTTGGTAGAAATCTTCGGAAATTGTAGTTACTAAAATTATTTATCAAGGGTTTTAATTTTTAGTAGCTGACCAAGTCAATATTAATACCAATGCTGTCATGAAATAATTTGTGTTAACTATTTAGCAGTTGTTCAGTTGTTTATAAATGTTTGTTCGGATTGTTAAATTATTACCAAGAGATTTATATCTAAGGTATTTATTGATTTTACTACAACTAACATAGTTACTTACTTGCGCATGTTGCCTTACATGGAGGAGCATAGGTCGCCCACCAGCGTCCTCCAAATAACACTGTCCCGGGATATTTCCAGTTGTTTCCGAGTACTATTCATTCATTCAATGTCTACTTCCAATACCCGACGCAATGTGTTCTTTGGCCTTCCTTCTTTCCAGTTCCCTTTAGGATTTCAAGTTAGGGTTTGCTTCGTGATACAGTTCGGTGATTTCCGTAATGTAAATCCTATCCACATCCATTGTTTTTTCCTAATTTTCCCTTCAGATGGAAGCCTGTTGCTGATGGCATCCGGCCAACAACGGACATTGAGTATTTTACGTAGACAATTGTTTAGAAATACTTGCACCTTTTTGATGATGGTTGTGGCAGTTCTCCAAGTTTCAAATCCGTACAGTGGGACTGTCTTGACGTTCGTATTGAAGATTGGGACTTTGATCTTCGTTGACAATCGTTTTGAGTTCCATATGATTTTCAACTGTAGGAATGCCATCCTTGCTTTGTCAATCGTTGCCTTTATGTCCGCATCGGATCTTTCTTGTTCGTCGATGATGCTGTCCAGGTACGTGGAACTTTCCACTGTTCCAGAGCTTCTCCCTCAAGGGTGGTTGGGTTGGTGTTCTCTGTGTTGTATTTGAGGATGTTGCTTTTTCCTTTGTGTATGTTGAGGCCTTCTGCTACAGTGGTTGTCTTGACCTGCATTTATTGATGTGTATAGGATAGAAGAGTTAGGTCATCTGAGAAGTCTAAATCGTCTAGTTGCATGCAAGTGGTTCATTGTATTACATGCTTCCCCTTCAGATGTGAAGGTCTTCATAATCCAGTTAACCTCCAGGAGAAAGAGGAAGAGGGAGAGTAGGCAGCTTTGTCTGACACCGGCTGTCACTTGGAATGCGTCTATCATCTATCCTCCATGCGTCACCTTGCAGTGTAGTCAGTCGTATGAATTACGTATGATGTTGACGATTGTCTCAGGCACACTATAATGTCGTAGAAAGTTCCATTAGGTTATCCACACTTTTAGACGCTTTCTCATGATCAAAGAAGTTGACGTGTGGTGAGGAGTTCTATTCAATTGGCTGCTCAACAGTTATCTGTAACGACAATCATTCAACATAGTTATGTTGATTTATTTTTTTTATTATAAGTAATACATCTATACTCTACTCAGTAATTTATAATAAAAAATAACAATGTTTTACAATTTTAACAGATTTGTATTTAATGATAAACATGTACAACAGGTCTCTATGAGTGTACAGATGGAAGTTTGATAAACAGAAAGTCGATGGATCACACGGCATAGTAGAGATTAGAAAACGATAGAAACGAAATAAAAGCTAATTACTATTTACAACGATAATTAAGTCAAATGTGATCCCTGAAAAAACGACAATTCTTCATCGTTTTACAGCTACCCACCCTGCATTAAAAAAGAGCTCTTAGATGAGTCAAACAAACAGAGATAAAGAAAATTGTTATAAATTTCAAAAAATTCAACATCGCTGAAGTCAAGATTTAAGTGGGGAACTGAGAATCTGATTAGCGATTACCTGAGCTCATTTTATTTTGGTTAGATTTAAGCAAACATCCGAGTTATGTGCGAGGAAACGTGCACAGTAATTTGTGAAACTACAACGAACTTCGTTCCGAGTTATACTATAGGCACAGGGTTTCGATGAGGAATGACTTTTAAAGTGAATGTGATGTATGCTACTTGTCTTGACAGAAGTAAGTAATATGTAGCACCAATTAAAGGTAGAATGCTTGGGACCAGTAAATTGAATTGAAGATAACAGGAAGAAAGTCGGAGGGTGATCAGAATAACAATGAAATTCGACAAATAATGGAGTATTTAAAGAACAATACAAGGAAGACGTGCAAATGATGTATTTAATGCATGATTTTCACATTTTAGTAAGACACTGTATGACTTTGCGTTAGGCAATGAACTAATTTCTACCACCTGAGATTGTGTTCACTACATGCATAGTAGCTTTTTATCTTCTAGATATCTTTATTTGGAACTAGTTGTAACGGTATTCTGACAATATCTGCGGTTACATCAGTGTGTCCTAGTCGTTTAAGCCCATATACAAACATGAATCACTAACTGATTAGTAAGCACGTCCGACACTTCACAGTTATATGAGTTATCCAAATAATTCACAATAAATGCTTGAATAGGTTCTCAAAAAAGGGTATGTAATTATCCAAAAAAAGCACTACCATTTCTTTGCTTCATATTTCATATTCTGGTAATTAAATACAGTATTCAAGTTGTTGTGTTACCTGATGTCCTACTAATGAGGAATTTACATACCCATAGTTCCCATTATTATCTTGAACAGATTAGAAACAAATTCTTGGGTAAAGCAACGTGGATTCTGTTATTTCATTAGGTTCCAGTCAGCTGCTCACAACCTGTAACAATGAATCACAAGCAGTCATAGCTACATCTAATGGGTGTAGATTGTTATTATATAATACTGTCCATATTCATATATTCATAGACATAACAATTCGCTCAATACTTATAAACAGTGTGAATTATAAACATAGGCAAGTAAATAGTAAACTAGGCAGATAATCGACTGTATATCTGTCTAATGGATAAGAAAACAATGTCAAATGTTTATAAAACACCGTTTACAACATTTACATTTTTGGCACTCAATATACGGTCTATGAATATATATATATATATATATATATATATATATATATATAGTTCTTTAACTTTGAGGATTTATCTAACATTTGAATAATCTGGTGAATAAGATTTTGTCTCTCGTTTAATCACAGTGACTCTTGTTATCGATGTTCACTTTTCCAACAAACATTTAGTGGGAAACAAAAACTTTCAACACTTCCACGGAATCTTAACTCATATATGAATAAATGAATGAATAAAAATGCATCCAGATCAAATCTAGTCTTTTAGATAATTTATTTCTTAAAGCGTGATAAATATTTGTGGCGAGACGATAATTTATGCACGAACCAATCATATTTAAAATAACAGGTCATGGGTTTTGGCGCAAAATTCATTTGGTTAAGTACTATTTTGGCATTTTAGCTCGTGTTAATAAGTAATGAAGACATCAAATGTAATTCCTAACCCTAGCGTTGAACTGTAAATTTTAATCCTAATTCCTCAAACTAATATATAACTTTTATTTAAGCCTGATAAGTAGGTGGATGTTCCAATGTCATTTTAGCGTTGCTCAAAGGTCGTCCATAAATTATAGTCTCACCGTCTGCTTATTTGTATTAGTAAACATCGTTGAATTAATTTAAATGTTGGTTTAAATTTGTAACTAGTGACTTGTTTATAGTCAGATCACTTCAACGAAGTTTCAGATTTATACGGTCAATTCAATGAAATCACCATAACAGGAAAGTGTGTATAGCTTGAAATCATTAACAAGAATTTTATTACTCTACGATTGCAAATACATTTAAAGTGTGTGAAAAAACCTCGGAAAAATTATTTAATAAGAATAAGAATGTTTCGAAAAAAATACAAACTTTTTTGAATTCATCTTCAGTAGTATGTGTACGTACTGCTCTAATGTGAAGAAATATATATATTAGATCAAAATAGATTTGCAAAACTAATGATGATCATAATCTTTTGACGGTTATTGTAATCAACTGTTGATATAGTGACTACGTAATGGATTAAACCATATAATTATAGAATGCCTCAATTGTTCAATAGACTATTATAATCGGAACTTGAAAATACTTGAATGTCCATGATAATTTTGTTTCGTGATGTAACACTACATTATTTTATTATAGACTATCACATGTAGAGATGGACTATCAATACAGCCATATAGCTTAAGTAAATGATATCATTGAAAAGAAAGTTTCTTCAATCGAGTGCCTTTATTTTATTCAACGAACTGATTATTTAGTGATATGGGGCTTTATGAATTGCTACATTGAAATGAGTAATTTGTATAGTTTTTCCAAACATCATTCATACAAATAAAACGTTTATGAACTATCTTATTTTTCGTCTAACAGTTGGTAATATCTTTGATTGATTCACAGTTTAATATGCATATTTTGATGATGATACATGAGTAACTGTTTCTCCTAAATATTCATTTTGGTATATTTTGTTTCCTCACTCTACGATAAACCAGTTTGAACCAGTGACTACATCCAAAGAGAATAGCAATGATACAAATGGATAATTTGTCAACAATTTAAGCTCATAGCATAAACTTTTTTATACTTCATTTCTCATTTTGAGGTGGTTTAGTTGGTTATAACTTAGAACAATTACACAATATACTACCATATTTGAATTGTTTAGAAACTGATGATGAAATGATCAAAATTAATCTGTTGTTTCCATAGCCCAGTTTATACAACATGTAAAATGAATGATAAACTAAGAACAGTCATTAATAACAATTCACATGACAACTGAATTATAATTACTTTTTCATCATCATAATAAAGCTATCATTTCATTATTTTGTTTTGTTTTTCAGTTTTACCGCAAATCGTTTTATGATTATTGTTCATTATAATATGGTAGAAATTTTAACTTCCGTTTCGAATGAAAACATTATAATTCATGCTTCACTATTGTATTAAAGAAATGAAGTCAGTAATTACAGTCATTTATCATTATAACTATATACAACAGAAGTTTGTATTACACAATAAAAATTATGGACAACTTATGTATACATTGAATCAAAGCTTCAATGAATGGGTTCTTCCTATCATTGTTTTTGTTATTATTTATTTTGGAAATGTAAAAACGTTTTAAAATTATGAAGTCATTTGTTTATATAATATAATGCTTTTGTAAACATTATTTACGTTTACTATGGGAATGTTTTCTATCTATCTTGCCATTGAATAATAAATAAATTCTTGTTTTATTTATTATGATCAACTGAAATTTTGTCAATAAACTTATTTGATGTAACAGTCAGTTAGTCTTTTTAATGTGCCTGTTTGATGTCATGTAAGTTTTAAACAAACTGAATCAAGCTATGGAACTTAATTTTATGCTTTCTGTAGGTCATCACCTTTGTGTTTAGACTACTGTTAATCAGTTTTATGGCTTTAGACAGAGTAGATAATGATTACGTATTTCGTAAATGACGATTTCAACCGACATTTTGTACCAAAAACAAACAGATTATCAGATTAGGTTCTTATTGAGAGATCTAATAACTCATGTTTTCAACTATAAAATTACTGAAATCTCCAAAGAAAACCTCTTCTGATAATAATCACATGCTCACTAGTGACTGGCTCCATGAGTATTTCCTGGAGTTCTAGTGAGAAGCAGTGACCAATGGAGTTCAACCGAGTCTGATGTTAGCTAGTTACTCACTGAAGATATTGGTGAATGGTTTCTTAATTTCGTGGATTGGTTGAAGTTAGACATTACCACCGTTGGATGACGACCGGTTCAGTGGTCTAGAGGTTAAGCGCTCTCGCACGTGACTGATAGGTCTCGGGTTCGAATCTCGTGAGATGGGATCGTTGATGCGCACTTCTGAGGAGTCTCACTATGGGACGAAATGGCCTTCCAGTGTTTGCAGGGTTTCCATGGTTGTCTAGCTTCAATTGACTAATGATTTCAACTATGAAATTATTAAAAACTCTACAAATAAAAACCCCTTCTGACAGATCTATTTTTGTTGAGGTAGTAAATACATACTTGTCAGGAGTTCCATTCTAAGAAAAATCATGCTTTCAATGGTTACTGGTTGTTAATAGCTGTTCGAATTAGATCGATTCTTGAGTCTCATTGAAAAACAGACTAGTCAAAGAAAAAATAGTTTATAGATCCTCTTCAGTTAGTTATTCCCAGAACTGTGACATATCATTACATGTATTGGTTACCTAAATATAAACGAAGAGGAATAAATGTGAGGACTGAATTCACTGTTAAGAGTAATACCGTTTATAAACCGTTAACAGGAAATAATTAAACGTTTACAACATATTACAATACTTAAGCGATCAAATATATAATGATACCGTTTTTAAACGTAAAAATCAAATGCCAGAGCAATATACTTCTAGTCAAATTGTATATATATATATATATTAAGTAGCTTAATTGAAATGATATCTGGGGCAGTATCATTGGTGAACGCGGTGGATGTGATGAAGATGTGAAGGCGAGGATCGGCAAATCAATAGCAGCATATGTACAATTAAAGAACATCTGGAACTCAAAACAACTGTCTATCACCCAAAACCGCAGTCAGAATTCTCAATACAAATGTCAAGACAGTTCTACTGTATGGGACGGCGACGTGGAGAACAACGAAAGCCTACATCCAGAAGATACAGGTGTTTTTTATTAACAGTTGTCTACGCAAGATACTACGGATCCGTTGGCCAGACACTATCAGCAACAAGCTACTGTAGGAGACAACAAACCAGATTCCAGCGGAGGAAGAAATCAGGAGGAAGCGCTGGAGGTGGATTGGGAACACTTTGAGGAAATCACCCAATTGTGTCACAAGACAAGCCCTCACATGGAATCCTGAAGGTCAAAGGAGAAGAGGAAGATCAAAGAACACATTACGCCGAGAAATACAGACAGACAAGAGAAGAATGAACAAGAACTGGATAGAACTAAAACAGAGGGCTCAGGACAGAGTGGGTTGTAGAATGCTGGTTGGCGTCCTATGCTTCATTGGGGGTAACAGGTGTCAGCAAGTAATTGAAATCAGATTTATTATTATTGTCGTTTATCCATCGATTGAATTAAAATTTAGAGAGTTTGACTGATAGGGTATTCTCAGGGTCAGTATCAATTAGTTAGCTTACTCTGCCATCCTTTACAAATTGAACGAGATTTTGATGCGGTTTCCTGTTACTGACAGATATCAAAACTAGTCTCTGTCTTTAAAGAAAAGTGGTAACAACTGCTTTCTGGGATAGTTGTAAGTAAATATTTCTGACAATAATTTACTTCAATAACAATATATGTGTTCTCAGAAAATATATAGTCACATTTTCTATGATAAACTAACTTTTGTGTCCCAACCAATATTACTACATTGGAGAGTGGCTAGTTGTAAAGTTCATAACACGTATTTTGTCTTATCTAGTACTTGTTGGTTAAATATATTAGTTTTGGTATTTGCAGAGGAGATCTAATAAAATTCTTTTCAATTCAAACTTTATTTCTGTAGCTGTTGGCTCTAGATAACCAGTAGCTTGAGAAACGGGTATCAATTTTGTTTCTCAGGGACTGATCAATAACATGTCCTTAACTTCAATAACAAGAAAATGTAAACATTTACGAATTCGATTTTGCTATTTTTTGAAGTATATCATTTTTATTTATTAAATTTTTATGCTCTGAATTAATGCTACATGTTATCAGGAGTAAGTGAACCAAAGTATAGTGGTTTTTTACACAAATTTGATCAAAATTTATTGGATTCATTAATTAAAATAGATTGTTTTGAAATCTGATGAATATTAGGTTACTATGAAATCAATCATATGAAATCAGTGTACAATCTTTCCTTATATTGTTTGACAAAAAAAACAGATTGATATTCTTCAAACTATTCAATTACATTTGTACATGATAGATTTGCTGAAATGTGTATGATGTGATGTTATTAACATAAAGAGACATTAGATTTCATTGTCATTGACTTTTTGAAAAAGATTCTATAAATAAAATATGGAAGTCTATTGCATAAAATGCAAACGTTGTTTGCTAACCTAAAAATATCACATATATTCATTTACAGTGACACCAATTTGAAGAAAATAAGGTTCTCATAAATAAATTGCTTGCTTATCAAAGCAAATACTGTTACATACTGGACCATTAAAGTGACATACGTATTTTTGCATCCATTCGTTCTAATTACTATTTGAAATTGAAAAAGATTAATAAGCATTCAAAGACTAAATTTCTTTTTTCGTAAGCTGTATATACTCGGAGAATTCTCGTTCTGAATAAAGACTTTTATAGATATGACAGTTTTAATTTATTTTGAAATAAACAATCAATCAAAACTTTTCTAACAAACCATCTTTAAGAAAATAATCAATGTACCTTTATGTTTCTATTTTTTCATGCAAAATTAGTAGGACTGAATCTTTATTCAGTAGAACAACGAAAATATTATTGAAAGTGATTAAAAGTGACCTAGCAAGGATATTGTTGTCTAACATTCAGTTGAAAAGTTGTCTCGAAGATGTACATGCAGTTATTAATGTATTATAATAAAACGTTTCCACTTTTGTTTCTTAGATATGAATTGATCACTCTTTTTTAATGAACATTAAATCTGGAAAAATATGTTTATATTGATTGTGTTTCAATGTTGATTATAATGTGATAATGGTTAACAACTTGCAATGAAAAATGGTCAATTTCACTAACAACAAAAATTGTTTGTCATTCTCAAAGATCGAGTTCTCAATTAAATCACATGGTTCTGATTATTTTATATTCTGAATAAAGGTGAAAACTAATATAAAGGAATAATAATCATATGCTCGCTAGTGACTGGCTTCACGAGGTATTTCCTGGAGTTCTAGTGAGAAGCAGTGACCACTGGAGTTCAGCCAGGTCTGTTGTGAGATATCAACTCACTGAAGACAACAGTGGACAGCTCCTAAATTTCGTGGATTGGTTGAAGTTAGACATTAACACAGTTGGATGTCGTCCAGTTCAGTGGTCTTGAGGTTAAGTGTTCGCGCGCGAGGCTGATATGTCCCGGGTTCGAATCTCGCGGGACGGGATGGTGGGTGCGCACTGCTGATGAGTCAAACAACAGGACGAAACGGACATCCATTGCCTCCAGGTTTTCCATGGTGGTCCAGCTTCAATTTGTTCATGAATTCAACTATAAAATAAAGGAAAAATATAATTTATATGAAATATCTACTGATCACAAAGTAACATTGTCATGTGACAATTTTTTTCTCACAAATCATTATTACATATGAAATTAAGGAGTTAATTATCTTTCAATTTTGATCAAGAAAAGCATTGTAAATTTAACTCCTTTTTTTTAATTTAAACGTGTAAGTGATATCTTATTTAGAATATTACTAATGATAGTTATTACTATTTCAAGATCAAAATAATTGGAGATCTTTAGAAGTCATAAAAGGAAACCATATAGAACGGAAATGAGATGAATGAATTAGATTTTATTTTCAGACTACTATATTAATTTTATAAAAGTTCTCTTCGAAATGAATTTATTCTTAACTTGTGCATTTTTACATTAATATAAATCTAATCAAGATAATACATTAATATTAAACACCGACTAGTTTGTCAGTGAATATGAAGAAATATATCCAACAGTTTACTCGGTGTTGTCTCCTTATATCTTAATATTGTTATTTAGGACTGCAATTGATTAGTCGCTTGTTGGCATATGTGCATCCTGTGCGAAATACTTCGATATTGCCTGAAGTCACAAGCTTTATAATCAATGATGGGTAGTGGCTAGCAGTGGAATCCAGAACGCCCGTTTCGTCCTATTTGGGACTCTGAGATGCAGATATATCCACCTGACGAGTCCCAAATAAGACGAAGCGCGCGCATCACTGTCAAATAACAGATGTGGTCCACTTTTTTGTTAGAATCGCAGAAGTTACAATCGAGATTTTTGGGCATTATCTAATCCTGGTATTCATGATAATATATGAATTATGGAGTTTAATCAGCATTAGAAAATAGGTAAATATGATTCCAGTGACTAATGATTGATGGATCATTGTAAACTATGGTTACAATTACGATTATATCTTGAGAAAATAAGTGACAGAAAACGTAGTATTGAATATTACAACTTACGAATGGTAACTAGGTTGATATTTCTACATTGTAACGGTAACAAATGAATAAAATTTAATAACTATGAGGCACAAAATAATTTAACTGACATCATTGTGAATTATCAGTGTGAAATAGGTTTAGAGTTAAACCCAAGTAAACTGGTTAAAAACGAAATACCTAAGTAGGATCTACTTATGTATAACATCATGTGTCCCAGATTACGAGCACTAAAATGGATTTAAATATCTACATGCTGAAAAATCATACATTTTAAAATTTAGAGGTGATTAAATGAGGAACATACACTGCCATAAATTGTTTGATTATTTAACAGTCATTCACAAAAGTGAAATAGTTCTACAGCAATTGCTTATCAAATCTGCTGTTGATTTTATGCTCAAAAAGAGGTAGGAATGCAATAATGAAATCAACAAATGTTGTTTTTTGAGACTATCCTTGGAACATCGAATTTTTTTCCAGTTTAAGTAAAAGTAATCAGCTATAGAGATGGCCTCCGCAACTATCTACGCAAATCAGATAATAATTTTACTATCTAAACATAGGCGCAGAAAATTGTCTGCAAACTATGAACAGAGTAGTTTAATTAATGAAAGTTAACTATTAAAGGTCGTAGTCAGTTCCGTAAAACAATTTGTTTTCTGTATGGCATATAAAATCAGCTGTTGGATCATAAACAGAAGGTTGAATAAGTAATGAAATCGCTAAGAATTGTTTCCATGCGTTTCTAACTCATGCTTGATAAGATTTTCGCTAAGCAGAAGACGAAATAATTAAGATAAACTCTCTTTACATAAATGGTAGCCACCACATAAGTAATTCGCTATTTACATAGGATCTAAAGTGAATTTAACAAAGGTTTACAAAGTCATGTAACTGTTTTAGCCAACGTGGTAGTGATTTTAACCGTGGATTTGCAGAACAGGAATAAAATGTTAAAATCATTTAAATTAAAAAATCATAATTTGAAACAAAGAATTCACAGCCGGAGACTTTAAACGACTACTCATATTTATATTGTGGAAATATAGCATTCAGAAACTAAATCTTTGACTGATGATTATAATAGCAAAACTGTGTATTTGTGTTGCAGTTATAGTACCATGACTCACATAGATATTGCCATTTTAAATAGTACTGCTAACTATTTAATCACACATTACAGTTTTAGGATTTGTTCTAAGACATGTCACGGAAATTATTATATACTAATAGCCATATCACTTATCACGTGACAAAACAGCTAGTTAGAACACCGAGTTGTATGACCTTGTTTCTATGCTAAACTAATGATGCGCCAACCAACACGAGCATCCTTGAGTAAACCCTGAGTTCTTATTGATCCTCTGTATAATAGCATCTCGCCTAACCCAGCTGGTTCAGTCCAGAACACAATCTCAGTTTCCTCTGTATGACTCATGTATTTCAAATATACTTAGTTTATATACAAGCAGACCAGATTGCATCACACCATAAAATAGAAAATCACTATAATACAAAATCAAGCTAAAAATGGCTGTGAGTGTGAGTGGCTGTAACAGTAATAGTGTAATAATAATCAATAGGTTAAATGAAAGCTTATAACAAAAGGAATATGAATATACATACAATATAGTTACTCAATAGTTATCCAATAGGAATATATGTAATAATATCTATAAATAATTCCTGGAAGTTATCATGTATTTATTCTTCATTAGGATATAAAAAATTATAATGAATAAATTCTAAATGGTTCCAGTTAAGCACTCTGTCTATATTTCTAAAACGATATTTGTGACACTATACAAAACAAGCATTCAATATACATTGATTCAAATATAAAGATACAGGTGTTTGTCTGTTTACTACTATCATTCTTACTACTCATAAAATATTTACTCGAAAGTACACTGAATTGAATCCATATATGTATATTATGTACAGTGTAATAAATTGACATAATCTTAACATAGAAACATAACAGATTTCAATCAAATATCAAAGTACCAATCATTAAAATATAATTCAACCTGCTATTAACGACTAAATAAAGAGGATTATTAAATATTTTAAGTGATGTATTCAGTCAATAATCGAATACTTAGTACACAGTATTTCACAATGAATAACTTGTTTGTTTGTTTGTTTGTTTTTTAATTTAATTATTCAGAATACGTGTGCTGAAAGTGCATAATGAAATGGTAAATCATGAATTGGAATTTAAAAATACAACCTAAAGTGGTAGAAACTTATTCAAATTTTAAATGTCAACCAACTAGAATATTACGATCGTATTTAAAACAGTTGTTGAATACATTTCTCTTACTAAATAGGAATATATTTGTAAAATCACAGCGAATGAATTTGAGGTAAATCCTTCGGAAACAATCCCTATCTTTCCCTTCAAATAAACAGTCTAGAAAAGGTAATTTGTGTTCAGGAGATTCTAACTCCATGGGGAACTTGATTTTTTCATTAAAGTTGTTGACATATTTAAAAAGTTCATCTAAACGATCCCGTTTTTATAATGACAAAAGTGTCATCAACGTATCTTGACCAAACTTTTGGTGGATGAGAACACATTGAGATTGCACTAGTTTCCAATGGATGTATGAATATATTAGCAAGAATTGGGGAAACCGATGATCCCATAGCTACACCTTCTGTTTGTCTGTATAAATCTCCTCGAAAACTGAATACAGTTGAATGTAAACATAGATCTAACGCTTTAATAATATCCGAGGTAACTAAAGGACAGCGTTGTTTAAGTTCATTGTCAGAATCTAAGAGATTATATATAATATCTAAGGCTTTCTTAACTAGAACATTAGTGAATAATGAGCATACATCAAAACGTGCCATTATTTCATCTTCTTCTACGCGCCCAAATACTGTGAAACTATTCGCGCTAATTTAGACGAAAGTTCTTATACATTTTCTTTTATATTAAAAACAATTCATATCAGATTTCATAGTTGAAAGCGTGAGTCAATTGAAGCTAGACCACCAGGGAAAACCTGGAAGCACTGGAC
>NC_031497.1:9651236-9660185 GCF_000237925.1 Schistosoma mansoni
AATCTTGACAGTTTCTTCTGCAAATATCAGTTCATCGTCTCCGATTATTATTGTTCATCCATTTTCATATCAGTTGCGTTTCGTTCCCGTTCTTTAGTTATCGATGTTCTACTGATATACATTCAATTCCCGACCGTCGTAATACACTACTTATGTAGATATAAGTAACCCACACCACATTATTACTATTTGGTTTCACAATAATATTTTTCTACATGTTGTTTGTCTATTATCAACCTTTGAATAATTTGTTTTGATTTCTTTTTTATGACACATATAGTTTATGAGATTCATTTCATTCATAATTAAATTGCACATTAAACTATGACCTTAAATTATTATTCCACCATACAGTTACCTGAAATAGTTTAATATTACCAAATATTTCAAAAAATTGTCATAAAAGTTTGATTAATGACAGTGAATGACAGTTTTATAAAATTGATCTTAAAACTGTTTTATAGTTTCGCTAAAATAATTTGTCACTACCTGTGTAAGCAAATTACAACTTATAAGCAAAGATGGATAGTAGCTAGCAGTGGAATCCAGGACGCGCGTTTCGTCCTATTTGGGACTCGTCAGCTGGATGTACCGGCATCTCAGAGTTGATGTTCACCCCAGCATTCAAACCCAGTACCATTCGCTTCAAATGCCATCGCGTTATCTACTCAGCTACTAAGTCCTGATAGCCACTTGCCTGTGCAATGGGGTAAAGTTTAAATTAACTTGGTATTGTTTGTTCGAATCTTCCTATTGAAGTTTAGGACTGCAATTGATCAGTCTCTTATCGGCATATGTGAATAAAACGAAACGCGCGTCCTCGATTCCACTGCTGGCCACTATTCGTCTTTGCTTATAATGCTTGTGAATTAAGGCTATATGGAGGTAATACGCACAGTATGCACGTATGCCAATTGGAGACTGACCAGTTGCAGTCCTAAATATCAATGGGAAGATTCAAACAAACAATACAAAGTGAATTTATATTACAACCTAGCTAAAATTGAGATATTACAATAATATGTCAAAATTTAAAATATACTTGACATGTGATTTATGAAAATTCACTTTCTTCCAAAGAGAGATAGTTGTTTTAAGTTGATGTTCATTTTGTTTACTGAACGGTTCTACTGAAAGTTGTTTCAAAAGTTTGTCGTTAAAAGTAAAAGATATATATATATAAATTAAAATGCAAACTAATGGTTTTACAGAAGTATCTTGTTTGTAATGTAGGAAAATGACTAATGTCATCGTTAAACAATGTTTATTTAGATCTAATTTACAATTATTACATATGTTCACGAACAGTGTTTTTAAATTAAACAACTTTTGACTTCCTATCAAGTATGATTGAGATCATGTTGACAAATTTTTTAAACATACCTAATGTACTTCAACATTATATAGTATCACGTTTAAAATAAATACCCCTACGTATTATGAAAAGATGTATTATAGGTTCGATAAAAAAAACTTGATATTTTGACAATATGACTTTTTTTACTCTCAAGTGAATTTTCCAATTTAATGATAGACAAAACACTTCAGATTATGATTTAAAGCATAAATGTTTGATCCTCTATCTGGTAGAAACATAAAGAAATAGAATATTTCGATTATCTCAAGACCATTCCTTAGAATGATATACAATTTTAGCTTTGATTTTTGCCCCTTTACACTTAAAGAAAAGGACTTCTTTATTAGGTTGAAGTGAAGTGATGATCAAGTCAAATATTTATTCATGAAAACCCATGTGAGACGATGAAATAAAACAATCCGTTAAATACTATCACTGATTATATTTCTAATTTTGATGCTGATTAATAAATTGGATATCGCTAACTAGACAGGAAGTTAAAAAGTCACTCAATTCTAATTGTAACATGAATGTGATTTATTTTCTCTGTAGCATGAAATGAAATTTTAAGGTGTCAAAGCTGGAAACTTAATTAAAATAGGTATCTCCTTTTAAAAAATGGAGAAAATAGTACTGTGGTGTGGGCTACCTATGTCCACATAAGTAGTATATGGATGGTCACACATAGAATGTATTTTGGCAGAAGATCGATGAGGAAAGAACCGAAATGAATCGCAATTCGTAGAAAAATGCATAAACAATGAAATTGAAGAAGATGGATTGGTATTTACAGAAGAAACAGTGAAGATTAAGACAATTGGTTGTTATTTTGCAAATTAACTGTTTGCTGTATGGTTATCAGATATTAGTAAGATAGTTTGTAATTTATGCTTAAATACATTCGATTGTTCCCACCTGTGTTCTTGTTCACTACAGTACTAGTAAAACAAACAAACATTATTTTAATCTTTTGTCAGATTGAAAGTATGTAAAACAATACTTTATGACTGAAACTACTTTAAGATATTTTATCATTGAGTAACTATGTTGATTATTCAGATTGAATCAACAACATTCAACAGTATTTTATAGTTAGGAAAACGTTTGTTATACAAGAGTTTTTATTTCAACAAAGTCTCAATCAAATAATTTAAAGTGTTGAATATAATATTACCTTACGAAAATTAATATAGTCAAGAATTATAGGTGATTAGTTTATGAGAAAGTCTATTCGAAAGTGCCAAATCAACACATCATATATATATATATATATATATATATATATATATATATAAATTGCCTAACCAAAAATTATCAAAATACACATAAATATCATTTCAAACATTACATTAGAAAAAGTAACACGAATACACCTTATTAACCTATACTTAGATCATGAATACCACCCTACAAATAAAATCCTATAACCTAAAAAAAAGAAAAAATGGCCAAAAAATACAACAATAAATACTATCCAGTTATAGATGCTTGAACCATCCTATATACCTCAATCCTCACCAAAGAACAAACCACTATAATTATACAACCGAACATTGAAAACCACCTCCGAAATTTATAACCGTATATTATAGACTTTCCTAACAACTTCATAAAATCAGCAAAACTGTACTCAATTGTATAACTCATATAAAATATTAGTCAAGTATATAATTAGTTTAATATAATATAGTAGGTAACATTGACGTAGATGTATGGAATAAACCATTTTGTATGGCACGTGTACCAATCAACAACAACAGCAGCAACAACAAAAAACATATTATATAACACTTAGTAAAGTTATACACGTAGTTCCACATTTATGAAAATAAATTGACTAATATAAATTTTATAATAACAATCCTATGACATAATTATTGACTATGATAATGATTAGTAAGGTAAAACTATAATTATATTTTTTATAATAAGAAAATCATATGATAAACTGTTGAGAAATAAAACTTCAATAACATGATCGTGTGATAGATACCATGGTAAATATTTATATTTCTAATAATGAACAAATATTTGATAACATGGAGTGTATAATGTTTAGGTTTCAAGTGTTTATGTTTTTTTGAAAATCAAATATCATTGTTTAACTATGTTATAAAGTAGTTGGACACATGAAGGTAACTTAGAATACGTACAATTTAACATTAGTCAAAATATAGTGAACGAGAATACCAGCGGGAACAAGTGAATATAATTGAATACAAAATTACAGAATCTCTTGGTAAAATCTGAGAAATATTCAGTAAATATTTCATTGTCTCAAACTTGATTGTTCCTTCGTTTGTACACGAACTATTCTCTGTTCTCTTCTCTTCGATCTTCTTAACCTACTTCCACCATGCATTTCACTTTCGATTGATGATACATACTACTTATATCTGTCGACATCAACAGCACACACCACAATACGGGAAGATTTGTGACGTTGAAGGAAAAGGAGACAATAAACACATCCAGAAGAATAGGAACTTCGTGATATATATATATATATATATATATATATACAACGAATATTCGCCATCACGAAGTCCATGCTTTAGGTTTCTATGCATCACCTAAATAACCTATAACAACCTGGACATCACTGTATATTAATATTTACCAGTAAAATAATGAATAAGTTTATCAATATGAATGCGTAAACTATAGGTAGATTGATTGTACAAAATATTTATCGAAATCTGTCAACAAGCACTCATAAACAAATTTGTTTACACATATCGATTGGTTAAATCTATTTGGATTTAAGTAATTGGGAGCTAATATGAAGCTTATAAATATGAACAGTGTGTTACTTCAGTGTTTCGTCCTAAAATGATCTATTTCAACCAATCGAACATAATATGAAAATTTAGAGGATACTGTCCACAGGTAACTGACACGTAAGAAGTAAAACTTAATCGTGGTCTCTCAATTTGTTTTACTATCCTAGTGATTTTACGTAAAATACTGAATAGTTAACTAACAGTTACTAACACTCAAATATTACATGTATGCCAGTTTCCTACTTTTACCACTTTTCCATGGCAAGTTTAATTAATCTTTTTTTTAAATCATTAGTTAGACTATCGAAAAACAATCCAGAGATGATCCTTTAATACTGATAGTTTAAATTAAGTGACTACTATTCTGTTTAAATAAAGAATGCTGAAGATATTGTGCTTAAATCTCTTCCTAAAACAAGATATCAAGTAGAAATCTCCAGCCCTATAATAATTCTAAATATCGAAAGTAAATTTATCAATCGGTATGTGAATAAATCTAAGATTCATGATAGATGAAATACCATTCAACAAACGTTATATTATTTATGTAGCTACTATCAAAAGTGTTTAAGTATTGTGTTTTCCTACTTATATTCCTTAACAACTTAACACATTCATAGTCTGAAATATGTTATAAGGTAAATAAATAAAGCATGATATATTTATTAAGGTTGATTATAAGTAAAACATTTATGGAATTGAGGTTACATTTTCATAAAACCTCTGTATTATCCCCAGGGATTCTTTTATGTTTTAGTCTAATTAGATTCAGATCAAAAGAAACAAGTCTTATATTGAGTATTTAATCTAACCTTTTCAAAGTAATAAATGCATGTAAACAAGCTTTATACAAAAATGTTTACTAACTAGCCTGCCAAAACAAATGATACGAAAAAAAGTCAAATGCTATTTGACTAAAATGAACTATAAAATGGAAATCAATTGTTGTCAGTAGTTATAGCAAGATAAATTAAAAAATAAATTAATTCACTGATTTCATATTATTTTATTGTATTACAATAATGTTGTTGAAATCTAGATTAAGAAATTGATTCATTTGTCTTATCATTGATAAATAACTTTTATACAATAATATAGATTTGTATTTGAAGATGAGGTACTCCTTTTAAAATATTTGCTTCTTCATGTATTGTGATATACCTCACTGCAATTATATATATATGTACTTGAACCATGTCAGTCTTCTATCTTCTGAATAAACAACTCTATAATTTGAAATTGTCAACTGTCAATGTTTCCTTCATTCATCATACGTATTTACAAATTGTAAACTGGTAATCAAGTCTGTTTTATATAATGTAGTCAATATTTGGAATTAGAAATTTTAGCGCTAAATTTTATTTATTTAAGTTTCATTTTTTACTAAACAAAAGTTAATCAAACTACAACTTTACATTTCAATGCAATTTATTAACAGAAGGGGGTTTTGTGGAGATTTTGGTAATTTTATATAGTTGAAATCATGAGTCAATTAAAGCTAGACCACCATGAAAAAACCTAGAAGCACTAGACGGCCGTTTCATTTCTATTGTGACTGGCTCCATGAGGTATTTACTGGAGTTCTAGTGAGAGGTAGTAATCAGTGGAGTTCAACCACGTCAGTTGGGAGATGGTAACTCACTGAAGACATTGGTGAATGGTTGCTCAATTTCGTGAATTGGTTGAAGTTAGACATTAACACCGTTGGATGCCGGCCAGTTCAGTGGTTTAAAGGTTAAGCGCTCGCGCGCGAGACTGATATGTCCTGGGTTGGAATCTCGCGAGACGGAATGGTGGATGCGCACTGCTGAGGAGTCTCACAATAGGACGAGTTGGCCTTCCAGTACTTCTAGGTTTCCCATGGTAGTCTAGCTTCAATTGAATCATGTGTTTAACTATATACAATTCGTTAAGTTTGAGTCAATCTACTACTTTTAAATTTAATTGATTTTAACAAATATGTGATTGTTTTTATTGTTTTGGGATTAGCAAAATGAGTAATTTGAAGTATGTTTCAATCTACGATATTTTTTTAAACGTCAACTATCCGACTTTTTCACTGCACACGTTCTACATTTATAAGAACATAATTTGTATATAATACCTCCACATTATTTTAATCGATTGATTGAGACATGAAAAGTCTCAATCGTTTTTTCTAACAAATCCCTTAAATTGTCTTCATCATAATGTAATAATGAATGTTATCTTTTGAATGAGCAAACGTTAAATTTGTCAGCTGATAGCAACTTTTAAAAACACTATAATTTGATATAGTTAATAAGGATTCGCTTAAGAAACTTGTAAGATAAGAGGCCGACAAAAATCTGTTCTAAATAACAACGGGAATTAGAAACCTGGAAAAACAATAAAATTAATTTTGTAAGTTGGCTGAACAAACTCAATTCGTGTCCTCTGATAAACACCATCAAGACAATGAATAAGTATCGTGTATCGTCAGAAAAGTCGTACATTTTTGCGATTAGGAATCATACTGTTACTAAAATGTTGAATTTATTTTATTAGTGTGTACTTGAAAAAAGATATGCTTTCTGACGTTAAGATTACGGTGTTTTATACTAGAGACAAGGATTACTAAGCGTTCAGTAAAACTTGTTGATTAACATTACAAATATTGTTCTATCTAAAATGAGTAACGACTGAATTTTTTGTTTTTGCACTGAAATGTTGGTGACAAAAATAACAACTACCTCTAAATTCAACCAGGAACTTCTTCGTCACTAATTATGCCTTACACTCAAAAAATCGTGTTATAGATGTCAAGTCAACCAATCTTTGACAAAAAAAGCGGAATAATAGGATGATCATAAAAAGAATAATCGAAAATGGAGTCCGAAATTCAGAACAACAACGAGAACAAATTTTAGAACAGATAGTTAATCAATCTGTACAGTATCCATCAATCGATTCTCACAGCTACACAAACTCGCTGTTTCTAAGTCACTGATTAACTTGAAAATTTCAAATTCACAACAGATCATTCATGGGATGAGTTGCTCAATTATAAAATCTATGTGAATCTAGATGACGTAAGCTAGAACTCAACTAGAGGTATCAGTTTCTTTGACACCATAGAGTGATACTCCTGAAGAGTTATAGAATTATAGAATTTAAATCCACCGTTTCTCATTAATTATCTATAATCACTCAAAACTGTATGACTTTCTAAGATTTGCTTTGTATAAAAAGACATCGTAAATCTATTCACATCCCTTATGGAATTAAAACAAGTTAATGTAGATCCATCCCAATGGTAATGCTATAAAGCAGTGGACAACTAAATATTTACTGAGCGATACATAGATGCTATTACTAATTAAGCTTGTACGTATTTGGAACTGGATTTAATATTTAATGAAGACAACAACACACTAAAATATTCATTCATCTAAGTAACCAATTAAAAAAGAGTATTCTGTATTTATCTATTATTCTACTGCTGGAGAAAATTAATTTCGCTATACGTACAGGCAACACCAAGACAATCATTTATGAACTCAGTTAATCCTACTAAATTTGTTTTAATGTAAATAAACAAAATCCCAATTTGTAAGTTTTTGGCAGGCTAGTTGTATATTTCTATATTAAAAATAACACAACAAAATATCTGAACAACAAATAGTGTGTTTCTTTAATTGAATCTTCTCGTTTATTATTGAAACATTCATCTATAGTTTTGTAGAATTTAAATAATAATGCTAACATTTCGGGGAGAAGAAAATGTGTTTGTTCAGTAACTAACATAGCATCCTCTTTCGAAATACATATGTATTCTTATTCCTTAGATTTCTTGATTATATTATGACTTTATTATAAGACAGAGACACTTGCTATCATTTAGTCCTATTTAATGGAAAGGAATATTTGATAATGAACAATCTTTTGTTTAAGTATAGGAAATACAAATAAGTCTCCTATGTATTATTAAAGGATGTTGTGAAGATTTCTGAAATGAAGGTTTTAAGTGCCTGACTGACTTTAGGCGGTATCAAATGGTGGCTGTCAATGGGATCTAGGAAGAACATTTCGTCCCATTTGAGATCCGTTATTTGGATGTACCTGAATCCCAGACTTGATGTTCACTATGAGACCCAAACCCAGTACTTTTCACTTCAGACTGCCAGCCACTATCCATCTCTGCTTAAAATTCTAGTGACTTACTGGCAACATCAAGACTATTCGCACAGATTGAGTCTTAACCATCAACGAGAAGGTCAAAACAACCAGTTTATGTTAAGTAAAACTGACTGACTTTGGTCTTATAATGACTGAGAACTAGAAGGCAGTAAACAGCTATTTAACCTCAACATATTCATGCTAGAATAAAGAGACGATGTGTAGGATATTGGATTTAATATCCAAAATGAGTGATTTCATTCACCAGTTGGAGATCATCCTGATTTGATGAGATAAAAAAATGAGATCATGTTTTTTTAAATTCAGTATGATAACCGTTCAGAATATTATCTGTTTCATTTTCAGTGTAACAATTTGCTCAGCATAGGGTTTGTCCCATATTCAATAAGATTTTTATGCTTACTTACTTACTTACTTACTTCCACCTGTTACTCCCAATGGAGCATAGGCCGCCGACCAGCATTCTACAACCCACTCTGTCCTGGGCCTTCTTTTCTAGTTGTATCCAGTTCTTGTTCATTCTTCTCATGTCTGTCTCTATTTCTCGGCGTAATGTGTTCTTTGGTCTTCCTCTTCTCCTTTGACCTTCAGGATTCCATGTGAGGGCTTGTCTTGTGACGCAATCGGATGATTTCCTCAAAGTGTGCCCTA
>NC_031497.1:9660385-9693181 GCF_000237925.1 Schistosoma mansoni
ATTATCCAGATGTCGAATGACTGGGCTGCTAACTTCTAACTGGCGATCACTCAATATTTGTCGTCAGGAAGGACGAAGAAGTAAGAAACGGAAACTTGTTGAAGTACTTTGTGCTGAGAATTCTATTTTGTACCAAAAATATAATATTGAATAAAGCTAATAATAATATTAATAATAATAATAGACATAATCTTATAATGCATATAATTCTCATCACCTGTTAATAATCATCATGAGAAAAACATTCATAAAAACTGGTTCCTATTTATTTAGCAAGTAAGAAATAACTTATTCTTTATGTTACTAGTTAAAAATATAAGTAATGAATTGTTCTGATAGTAATCGAAATTCATATAAAATGTTTAACTCCATAAATGAGTTGTTAGATGAAATGATATTGTTTTTTGTCACTATGAGAGATTAAGTAATCTCTAATCCATTTGTTCGATATAATCAGTATGTTAAGTGGAAAAGTTTATTGTTGCATACAATTGAACTTTATCTCCTGGATCAATGTTTGATTACTTTCGAGTGTTTTGAATAAATAATATGATATGTTATTGATGTAAATAAATGAATAAACAATAAAACCATGATATTGAATGACCATCTTCTAGTGTCTTCGGTAGGTAACTGCCCCATATACGACAAGGGGGTTCCAAGTTTTCAATTGTGGTCTAACTTTGATCGGTTTATGATGTCAGTTAAAAACCCAACAGTCTCCACAACTCTGTACCAAATAAACAATAACTTTGGACAATATGTAACTGCATTTTGATTTATTGCGATAATGTTGGACGGTTTCAAGAGTAAGAAAAATAATTAAGAAATACAGTCATTTTAAAACTTCATTATGGGTGAACTACTTTCCTTTAAAATTTGTATATTAAATGTAAGTGATGTATCCCAATAGAAAAATATCTTCTGAGAAATGAACATAGTGTTTCTTTAATAAATTTTAATGAAATATCAAGCCTTCTTGTCAAACGTATCTGAACTTTTTCATATAACTGACATATAGTGGTATGCTGGGATGTAATATCATCAATACTTTAGGCATGTAATAAACCATTATTTCTTGATATCGTTTTTAGAGTTTAATGGGTTGTATTCAGCTTAAAAACCATAACTTTTTAATTATAATCTCTCTAGTTAGATAAATAATAGCGTAAAATCAGGCAATTGGTAATTATCATATTAATTACTTTATTTAACATTCTGTTTGCATTTGTATTCTGCGCTGAGCAGGCTGGGCTAGGTGGAAAGCGACTTTACAGAGGACCAATAAGGATTCAGGGTTTACTCAAGGCTGATGGTGCTGGTCGACACATTATTGGTTTAGCATAGAGGTAAGGTCATAGAAGTCAGTTTTCTGGTTAGCAATTTTGTCAGGCGATATTTGACGGATCATAAGACATAACGGTTTTTAGAGAATTCTTAGTGAAAAGTATTCGGAATTAAGACTAATAACCGTTTAATATGCGTTCAGTTTGTAAATATTAAAAATATTTAAATATTTTTAACTAGGGGATAATTGCTATTCACCCAAAAATGTTTACCGCCAGTTCTAGTCCCGTGATATTTTGATGCGTGAATTATAAAGTCATCATATCTCGTTTCTTCAAAGGACAGGAGAGTAAAATAATATGCCGACTAATTGAATCGTTTCTCTTGAATTGATGCACGATAGTACATGAGATCACTTGGTTGTAAGACAGTATTAGTCAACTTAAACATAAATATAAAATAGTCGAATTCATGACAGTAAATCCACTTATTGAAAATAAACCTCCCAGAATTATGCGAACATTGGTTATTACCTGTAATCTTAAAATTACAAGTATTAATCAGTTATTCACTTTCTCAAGCTTTAAGCTGTATAAAATATTTTCTATTATCACTGTATTATCTGACTGTAGGAAATTATTATTCAGTTTAGTTCTTAATACAAACATATAATGACTGAAATGTGTTTTTGTGAGGGACTACAATAAGAAGAGAAGCTACTCAAAACCAAAAAGCATAGAGTATCGTTGAAAGATTTCGATTCTATTGGAAATCAATTTTGATTTTTTTAGCGGAGAAGCATGATATAATTAAACTTACAAGTAGAATTGTTATTGTTAGCATCCATAGCTCATATCATAACACTTGTTTATAAAGATTACTATGCTGCAATATAAAGCAATTCCGTCTAATTCTTTTTTGAAATAATTCTTTAGATAATACAAAAAGCAGTGAAAATGACTTTGAATCAGTCTTCAGGACCAAATATTTGAATGTATGTCGAAATCAACTTCTACAGGTAATTCTCAGGGTTATAGTGAGAAGCTGTGACCAATGGAGGTCAACGGTGTTGAGTGTGAGGCAATTATCCACCAAAAGCAATGAAAAATGGTCACACAATATCGTTGGTCGGTCGAAGTTAACCATTAACACCGCTGGGTGCCAGCTCAGTGGTCCAGAGGTTAATCGCTCACGTAAGACCAAAAGTCTTATGTTCGAGCTCTGTTCACAAGGCTGTGGATGCGCAAAGTTCAGGGGTCCCACACTAGGACGGAATGGCCATACAGTGCTTTCAAGCTTTCAATGGTGGTCTAACACTAATCGGGTCATTATCTCAATAAAAACAACAATCTTCGCATCCCTATACTGATAAATCTTGTTGTTTGATTATCTGACATCTCAGTAAACTCTTGAGTAAAAAGTTATGAATTTTGAGTGGACAAAAGGGAAACGTTGTATTCAGAAGTATATACTTTTGAGAGAGAGAAATAACTTTTGCACATCTATCAATAAAATTTTGTCTACATTAAAATTTGGATGATTTTAAGAAAACTCACATACATATAATTCATCTAAAAATGATTATGAGAATTCTCACCAGTGGTTTATTTATTGATTAATAAAAATATAAATGTAAACAGAAACTGAAGAAATCTTTTCTTACATAATTCTAACCATCACATTTTCTTGTAGTAATACTGATATTATAGGCAAAGATGGATAGTGGCTAGCAGTGGAATACAGGATGCATGTTTCGTCCTATTTGAGACTCACCAGCTGGATGTAACTGCATCTCAGAGTTGATGTTCACTCTGGGACAAGAACCCAGTACCGTTCGCTCCAAACAGCATCGCGTGATCCACTTAGCCACTGAGACCTGACGTCCACTTGCTTGTGCAATGGAGTGAAGTTTAAATTCACTTGATATTGTTTAGTTGAATCTTCCCATTGATGTTTAGGACTGCAATTGATCATTCTCTTATTGGCTTATGTGCATACTGTGCATATTGCCCCAATATAGCCTTAATTGACAAGCATTATAAGCAAAGATGGATAGCGGCTAGAGATGGAATCCAGGATGCACGATCAATTTAGTCCTAAACATTAATGGGAAAATTCAAACAAACGATACCGAGTGAATTTAATACTGATATTCATTAGGTTTTCTAGATTCATTTTAATTTCTATTTTGAAGAAACACATTTCATTGTCTTTCAGGTTATTGATTTAAACTATATCAATTAATAAAGAATTCTATACTTTATTATTGGCTTCATATAGGATACTTAACATTCTTTAAAACTAAATTCTAACCTATTAACAATGTTCTAAATAGAAGATAAGAATTACTATAATAAACATATGTAAAGAACAGATTACGTAGCAGATCCTGCTAACCTTTTTTTATCTATTTGGTTTTCTACAATATTCATAAAAGAGGAAATATTTATTTTCGACGCCTTAACTAATCATAAATATTTCATTTAGGTTATATTTTCTTATTGAATTAGTTACATTATTACATTTAAATAAACGATTTTATATACAATTGATGTCTACATTCTGAATGTTTATTTTTTCACTGGACGACGGAAATCCATGTAAATGAATGTAAAAAGGAAGCAGAGATGTTAGTTAATTCTTTAACATTTTAAATTATAAATCATTGTCATAACTACAGTCTTATTTGGAATTTTCCCAATAATATTTAAAATATTAACCATTTAAATGTAGAAATGAATATTACAAACAACAACTACATATGTAGTGATCCATAAATTGATAGTCGGTCGATGTCATACTGTAATCTCATTTATATCATAAACCAAGGCTAACTTGTCATAATGTAATGAATGAGAACACAAGTGAGGATAATCGAATGTCTTAGTAAAATCCAAAAACTATACAGTAAATACTTCATTTGCAAAATGTCCATTAATTGTCTCAGACTTCATTGTTCCTGCATTCCCATACCAGTTGCGTTTTGATCCATATCTTTCCTCCTCGATCTTCTCGACCTTCTACTGCCAGACATTCTATTCCAAACTGGAGTTATATACTACTTACATCGATATAAGTAGTACACACCACAATGATACCTCAATGGAATGATAAAATACAAAGATATTCAGCGTTGCCAAACTAATAAGGTAGCCTTAAAATCATGTAAAAACACTTTAGAACACATAACCGTTAGTCATGGGTTTCTAACAAATTTATTCTAAATGTCAATGCTGATAATCAGACATTTTTGCTGATGTCGTATTCTTTCGAGCCAGATGGCCTAATTGTTGTTTTACACATCGTTACCAACAAATCCAAGTTAAACAATCATTGAAGACCTGGAAGTACTGGATGGCTGTTTCGTCCTGGTATAGTACTCTTCAACAAAGCGAGTCTACAATTCCGTCACAAGTTGTCAAACCCGGGACCTTTGGTCACGCTTAACATTTAGATCAATAATCCATAATCTAAAAGTATACAAGTCTAACATTAATCAATCAGCGAGTAAAACTCAACAATCTCCACAACCCCAATACTCATGAACATAATGAACGCTGACACCATGTCTTATTTTCTAAACAAACAAGTCTATTGAACTAATTTCATTGTCAACAACAAGATTTCTTATTTGCAAACTAAAATAAGCAATTATTATCAGGATAATATTGACTAAGTTACAGTCTTTTATTAAATATAAGAGTCAAAAAGTTAAAATATTCAAGATTAAGATGTACGTATTACATTATCTATTAAGAGAATGCCTAGTAATGTTATTAATTTTGTGATATGAATAATTAGTTTATTCATTTAAATAACTAAACTTTGCAGCAATGGCATCGAAGGATTTCCTTAGTTCAGCATTGATAATAGGATCTTTATTTTTTAAACTTATTAACTTGTACTGAAGTAACCAAGGTTCTAGTTTCAACTCATAATTAATCATCTGATTTTACAACCATTAATTAATCTATTATGGCATAAATTATTATGATATCAATATTACTTACTCTTTACCATCTTCGTTTTACTGGGAAAAAAAGTCCGAAAAAATTCACCCATATTTCTTTACTATACATAAATACATGAATGAGAAAAATAATTTATTCTGTAATTGCGGTGAACAGTTCACTAGACCAAGTGAAATACATATAGATTTCTTACACTAAGTTTAAACAAATCATGTTCATAATTAAGAAATTAACATGGAGTATAACTAGTATTTAATTTGTACTCTTTAGTTTTATTTAATAATAAACTGAAGCTGACTGTTATTTATTAGGCTTTTTAAATATCCCTTTTCATCTGATGTATGTTATTCATTATCATTATTGATAATACTAACACCGTTCTCAAGATAGACATCAATTCCATCAATCGGATGTTATTTATTAATTAACTTGTTTGTTGTTACATGCACTTAAGTTCACTTAGTTATTATGTTGTGTTGTACACATCTAAACATACATCCGCATTGAGTTTTTTTTTCAAGATATTTTATCCTACAAATCATGAAATCACTGACTGACATTTACTACCTATGTATAAAACAAGAACACGGGTGGGGATAATCGAACGTATTTCAGCACAAAATTACAGAATACCTCGGTAAAATGTTAGAACAATATAGTATATACTGAATTTGCAAACTATCAATCAATTGTCTCAATCTTGACCATTTCTTCTGCAAATATTAGTTCATTGTTTCCGATTATTATTGTTTATGCATTTTCATACCAATTGCGTTTCGTTCCCGTTATTTCGTTATCGATCTTCTCTTCTGAAAAACATTCAATGCCCGACCATCGTAATATATTACTTATGTGGATATAAGTAACCTACACCACACTTACATTACCAACCCAAATATTTGACACAACGACAGATAACTGTCCACCTGATATAATTATATCTAAACACTTGAATGTACAGATAATAATTGGCCACAAAAAATGGATTTGTCAACTAGCTATTAATATTTTCAGATGTTTAATAGTTGGATTGTGCTTAAACATAGATATCAATCTTTTAGTCAGTTACATAAACGTCAGTGGAAAAAATGTACATTTTTTTCATAACAAATAATTGATTTATGAACAGACATTAAATAGGAAGAATATGTTTGTAAAATCTCAGCGAATGAATTTGCAGTAAATATAACGTTTCGCCTGGCAATCTGATCCAAGCTTACATCAACTCGGCGCCCAAATACTTTGAAACCATTCGCTCTAATTTAGATGAAAGTTCTTATATGATTTATAAACACATTATTGAATACAGACCAATATCAAAATTGTGTTGTTTCTAAGAAATGTCAAAGTATAGATTAAGTATAACTTCCACAGTAAATCTATCATTCATACTAACTATGAAAAATGTTCTACAATTCATATTTTGAAACCATAGATTGTATACTTTTGGAAATGTTTACTAGAAATCATAACAACAAATATTATTACTAATCTAAAACTACGTCTATCTTAATAAATAACTATAACCGAATAATTATACCTCAATTTTAATAGTTGAGATCATGAATCAATTGAAGCTTGACCACCATGGAAAACCTGGAAGCACAGGACGGCTGTTTCGTCATATTATGAGACTCCTCATCAGTGCGCATCCATGACACCGCCTCGCGAGATTCGAACCCAGGACCTATCAGTTTTACTAGTGACTGGCTTCATGAGGTATTTCCTGGAGTTCTAGTGAGCGGCAGTAAGCAGTGCAGTTCAACTATGTCTGTTGTTAAATACCAACTCACTGAAGACATTGGTGGATGTGTCGCTCAATTTCATGGATTGGATGAAGTTAGACATTAACACCGTTTGATGTCGGCCAGCCGAGTGGTCTAGTGGTTAAGTGCTCGCACGCGAAACTGATAGGTCCTGGATTCGAATCTCGTGGCGCCGGATCATGGATGCACACTGTTGAGGAGTCCCACGATAGGACGAAACGGCCGTCAAGCAGTGCTTGCAGGTTTTACACGGTGGTCTAGCTTTATTCGACACATGAATTCAACTGTTAAATTACTATAATATCGACAAAACCCCTACTGATAAACCTTAAATAAAAAACTAAATCTAATTCATCATAGGAATTTTAGCCCATTACATGTTTATTGTTAATTAATCGTAATATTAAAAGCATCTACAATTTGAAAATAATATAATTAAAACAGGATTATTGGTTTTCAAACGGAATCAATATTTAATTCATAAAACTGAATGATATCATGAATACACATTAGCAACTCAAAGATTTTACCAGGATCATCTTTTTGCATAAAATATAACTGTAAATTGTTTCTACTTACTTTAGTTACTTACGCCTGTTACTCCCAATGGAGCATAAGCCACCGACCAGTGTAAATTGTTTTAGGGAATTAATGATCATTTAAAAAAAGATTCTTTAGATAAAAATAATTCTTTTTCGTTATTTATTAAGTTTTTTTTTGTTTATTACAAATAGTCATGTGTACTAAAATGTAATATATTTCTTTTACTAATTACCAGATTGTTATTAAACAGAGTTACTGAACTGTTGTCAATGGTAATGATAATTACGAATCAGTACTTTTAGAATACTCCTTCCCTCTTTCTCATACACACTCTCACTTTACTAGATATCTTATACTGTTAATCTATCACAATAGTAATAACTTTATTGTTAGTAGACCCTATTAATAACAAAATGATAGCGAAATTCTGTTAGCAAGTTCATCTTCACCGTTAGTACGTAATTGAATTAAATACCTTTCAATAAAATTATATAATCATCAGTATGCATCAAAAATTTGTTGATCAGATGTTACTTATTATTATGATGATGATTACTTCTACTACTTGTATCGGTTTGATGGTTCTGATAATACACATAATTGTAAAGGTTAAACTTTATACAAATAATAGTCCATTTAGTACATAAATCTATTTGAATGTATAATCGTTTTCCGGAAAAAAAAACTTGAAAAACTAGTTTTCATGATTACACTTGACAGAAATGTCCATCAGAATCATGATAAATAATAATCTTCAATGAAAATCTCGTTACAAAATAATAAATAATTGTTTTCTTTTTTTTCATATTGAATATCTGTTTATATTCATATGATTATTGTCATATGATTAAAAGATATTATTTGGTAAATATTATCATATCACTTTGATGGATTAATCTTTTTTAAGGCTTTCAATTTCTTCTTGTTATATTTACTGTTATAAATAATTTATTCTATTAAACTCTTTTGTTTTACTGAATTAAATTCAAAATGTAAAAAACAGGCCAAGGTTGTACAGATTAGGAGTAAATTTTGAATTATTATTGATTGAGATCATGAACCGATTGATGTTAGATCACTATTGAAAACCTGGAAGCACTGGACGGCCAACTCGTCCTATTGTGGGACTCCTCAGAAGTGCCCATTCGCAATCCCGCTGGCGGGGCTCAAACCCAGGGCCTTCGGTCTCACTTGTGAACGTTTAATCTTTAGACCACTGAGCCTCCATCCAACGGTGCTAATGTCTAACCTCAACCAATCCATGAAATCACGCGACCATCTTCCATTGTACTGAGATAGATACCTGTTTTCAGTGGTGGTCTAACATCAATCGATTCATGATCTCAATCAAAAACCTAATAAACTTCACAACCCCATACTAGTGAATAATTATTATTTGAGTAATACGATTCAATTATCTCTTCTGTGTAATATCTAAAAATGCCTATTTTGTTTTTGCTATTTAAATTTAAGCCAGAATGTGATCAGATAGATGACGAAACATTTAATTTGTCATTGAAGCTACTAACAACTGGTTGCATCGAGGTTTAATATACACATCTGATAAATATTCTGAAGTTTTATTATATTCAAGTATGATTAGGACGAACACAGTATGGCAATAGCTTTTAAATTAAGCATATCTTTTAAGAAAGTGATTCCCTTTAAGTTAAATAAGTGATGATTAATATTTTTACGTATTTATTTAATCTCAAAACTTGATTCTTTGTATAACTGAATTGCATATGTTGACCTTAATCAAATGTTGAGAGTATTCATTAGTCACTTGTATTCTTATTAGGCATAAAACAGAAAGCTAGTATTGATAACTAATGATGCTCTAATATTATTTGTATTAAGGTATACTAATACATACTACAAATACTGAATACTTCACAATGATGTATGGTAATATACTTTGGTAGTTAGAACTTAAACCACTACAACAGTTCCTTTAATATGTAAATTAATGTATTTCCTGAGTTATTTAATTCAGTTAAACCAAATGAAAAGTTTTAAATACATGGAAACTGAACTATCATATACATCCCTGGAGAATTCCCATCATATTAAAACACAGATACATATATGTTTTACCATATATATTTCCAAAGATAAAATCTAACAGCAATAGCACTTTGAATTACCGTCTTTCATTATAGGCAGAATAAAAGCCCAATAAATTTTTTTAACTATATCAAGAATTCTCCTATGCGGTAAACGTTTTTTTAATTCTAAATAATTCATAAATATATCTTTATTCAAAGAATCTTATTAAATATTAATTGTTAGTCTTTGATGGAAGTCCTATTCATGAAATGAAGTTTGTTGATTCCTTCCCAAGTTCACTAACAGCAACCTAAAGTCAAACTGTCTAAATGAAAGAACCCCTACCGTATCTAAAGAGTTTTATTTTCACAGACATTAAATTCTAAAGAGATATAGCCTCAGAAGTCTTACCAAATTGAATGTTCAAACCCTGGAAGAATACGTTTTATTTAGTCTAGCACTGAATTCCATTTCCCAAAAGGTGTCTGATCTGATGATTTTCCAAGGATGAACTATAACTCTGGGGCACGTCAATGAGTATCTACCAGTTCTGCGGACTCGTATATTAGCTGCATAAAAAGAACTGTGTTCAAAATGACGTACAAAATAATAACCGAAAGGTGAACACAAATCAATCAATAGCTGGCTTGTTGAATATCTAGGACATTCCTCTACTCTATAAATACAATTGTACTATTGTAGTAATTAATATCATCGGAAAGATAAGTTTTCAATGTTCTTCATGCTTAAAATGGTCCAATTAAATAAATGAACCTCTATCAACTACATTAAGTCTTGAAAAATAAGTATGAAAGTTGAACAAAAGGCATATCTATAATAAAAGTTACCAACTTTTTAAACTCATCAATTTACCATTATTGTTTGTTAATAGAAGGCATGCCAGTTCAACAAGTCAGTAATTGTAAGCAAAGTTAGACAGTAGCTAGCAATGGAATTCAAGACGCACGTTTCGTCCTATTTGGGACTCGCCAGTTGGATGTACCTGAATCTCAGGGTTGATGTTCACTCTGTGACTCGAATGCAGTACCTTTTGTTTCAAACGCCATCGCGTTATCCTCTTAGCTACTGAGTCCTAATATCCATCTTTGCTTTTAATGCTTATGAATTGAGGCTATATCGAGGCAATAGGCACAGTATGCACATATACTAATAAGGAACTTATCAATTGCAGTCCTAATTATCATTGGGAAGATTCGACCAAACAATACCAAGTGAATTTAAGTCGGAAATCAGTCTAAAATGTATATATATCACATGTGACATGGTTGAACTCCACTAGCTACAGGTTATCACTAGAACTTTATATATTGATAAAAAAAAGAAAATTTCCATGACATATCTGCCATTTTTTATATACACATCAGTAACCATTTTTGTACTTTCCTCTTAGAATCAAATCAAAAGAGATCGTTCATTAGATCTGGTAACTAATAATGTGCGTTACCAAGGTAATTATCAACAATTTCGACACTATTCATTTTAACCATCCAAAATAAAATGTTATTCAAATCCATTCTTCGTAAATAACTTTATTTAATTTATGATTCATATTGTAGTGAACAAGATCACAAGTGGGGACAATCGAATGTATTTGAGCACACAATTACTGAATATCTCAGTAAAATGTTAGAACAATATAGTAAATAGTCAATTTGCAAACTATCAATCAATTGTCTCAATCTTGACAGTTCCTTCTGCAAATATCAGTCCATCGTCTCCGATTATTATTGTTTATGCACTTTCATACCAATCGCGTTTCGTTTCAGTTCTTTCCTTATCGATCTTCTACTGAAATACATTCAATTCCCGACCATCGTAATACACTACTTATGTAGATATAAGTAACCCATACCACAATATGATTTACTGAGCAAATTAAAAGTTTTCAATACAACTAATGTGTAAATGATAAGGTTTTAATTAATACCGTAGACATCACTCGTTTAGTTTACAAATCACTAGGCATAAATTTAATATACCCATAAAGTTCTGAAGACTTTATAGCATTGTTTTGCATTAAATGATAAGTAACTCAATAAGGAAATAAACAGTTGTTAATAAATTACAATCAAATTATTTTTAGATTTAAGAATAATGAACGCCTCAAGTTTTAGCACAAAAAAGTAGCTAATAGCTCATAAATACTGATCTTCTGTTCATGACTAATTTCGGTCAACAATTGTATTTATAAATTATTGTAATACAACAAAGTTTTAGTAACACAACTTCTGATAAACCAGAACATACTTTTGACTTACTGTTATATTTATACTTGAAGCTGAAACAGGTGGAGTATCCTCTGATCAAATTTAATCACACTATTTTTGTCTTATTAAGGTAGTAATTTTAATGCATAGTTAAACTGATAATATACTACTTAAAAGCATCTCAATAGTTATGTAAATTCCGCTTTTCATAACGTAATGATAAAACATAACCAGTATGACTTACCACTTTGATTGTTTCAAATAGTTTACGCTGCAGACTAATTTTAATTACTTTGCAGATTGTAAGATTTTGTAGATTACATTATTTACTTACTAGTGACTAACTTCGAGAGGTAATTCACAGAGTTCCGGTGAGATCTCCTAACGAATGGTGACCACCCTAGTAGGGTCTAAGAAAAATATCACCGACGAATATGGCTGATAGTCGTTCAGTAAGGCTAATCAGTTGGAGTTAGAAATGATAAAAGTTAAATGCAATGTCAGTGGTCTACAGGTTTAGAGCTCGCCGTGAAACCTTAAGGTTTAGAGTTCGATTTCCAGTGGAGTTGTGTATATTGACTTGTAGTGGCCTAAATCTGATTCTGTCTATCCTCGTATGTAATAAATGACTTTATCTGCGTTGGTGAACAACGGAGTTAAATACGTCAAATACGAGAATGGATTTAGAATACATATAATTTCTACACTCATTGGTCTGGCCAGGGAATCAGAGTGATGAAGCAAATAGATGAGAGCGGAACGAAGCAAAAATGATGCGTATCGGAGATAGCGGGGAAGCCAACTCATTTTAAGCAGGCGTCAATCAGTATTTATCGCAGACAAAAATGAATGACAGACATATGATGAATGAGATACGAAGTGTGCATACACATACGCACATATAAAAAGGTAGTCAAGGTTAATAAGCGAATAATTAACAAGATCAAAATATGACTCATAATGTATAGGTGAATTGGCTTAGCCAGTAGCTAGAATAAAGTATATGGGCTTAACATGTAAACCGATACTACAGACTTCTGACGTATTCCATATTGGAACGAAATAGCTATCTAATGTCTCCTACTTTCCAGCGATTGTCTAACTTAAATAAGTCTATGATGTTAATTATGAAAATTACCAATCTGCAAGAACACCTTTTAGTAAAAATAAGATCGTTATTGTTATTTGTGAAACTCATACATGAACTTAAAGCTATAACAAAGAGTAGGATTCAAACAAAATACCTTTATCACTTAACATAAACTACATACTGAAGTATAAATGAAACCTAATGTTAATGATTAGTCATTCGTAGTCGTTCATATTTTTATATCGCATAATATTCCATTATCATGACATTTATCTAATTTAAAAATTCATCATATTTAAGCAGAAATATCGAAGATTTGCTTACTTTTTTACTTTACTTACTTTTTTCTAAAAATACATATTTATATGATCAGAGAAAGAATGTAACGATTCAGTAAAATGTTCTATACTTCGACAAAAGTCTGTCTAGAATATTATCACTAATAGGGCGTAATTGTCATCGATGTTTAATGTTCCTAACAGAATACTACTTTTATTTCCTATTCTAAGTAAAAAAAAGTAATGAATCATTTTGAAAACACAATATGAAACAATATGAAATAGTTTTCGTTTATTTTTTGTTCTAGTCTACTACATTCTCTTACTGTTCTATGGATAATTTTACAAAAAAAGAAAATTACGAACGTATTGTTGTCAACATTACGGAACATTGTTTCATAATTTTGCTTTATTTAATTAGGTAAAAGTGAAATACTTGTGCATTTTTAGCCGTTCATTGTTTGGGTAGTTTAAGTTGTTTATAATAGAGCTTCGAAAAAGTTAAAAGCTATTTTATCCCAGTCTGAGGATTCCAAAGCATTTTAGTATATCCGCAGTTCAGTATAGAAATCGAAGGAGAACCGGTGCTTTCAACGTGGTATGGTCACCTGTGTCACCATCTCGAAACACCGACTTCGGTGACTTGAACATGTTCTACGAATGTCGTTCCAGAGAATTCCACATCGTGCATTATTTGCCGACACTGGGACTGGTTGGAAAAAGCGGAGAGGTGGTCAGTGTATGATATGGAGTCGTGGTATGAAAAAAAGCTTCAAAGGGCTGGCTTCTGTTGGTCCTTCACGACTCCCTGGATGGGGTCCGAGAGATGGTGCAACACAGTGTCTAGAGAAGTTATCAGATATGGCTCAGAGAAGAAGCCAGTAACCTTCTTTTACTTTCTTCATAAAGAGTGGTTATAACTTTCTTAACTGAGAGAGTTCTTCTGGATGCATATTTCAGTTCCCCCCATCATTACTCTTCTCTTTTTTCTTATCCTATTTTTTTCTTTTGTATGTACGCATCTTCTCCCTTTCTCTTCCCATTCTCATTGTTTTGTGTGGCGCATATGTATCTAGGGGACCCTTTGTACCAATATGTATGTGTTTAAATAAATAAATAAATAGAAATCGAACCCGACACGTTTAAGCAGTATAAGAAGCAGAATACTATTCAGTTATTGACTGAGATGTGAATGACTTATCTCGTTTCACTGTTAGTTAACCAGGCCAGTGACGAAGCTCTGAATGATGAGCACGTTGTTCTTTGAATTTACTAGAGTTGGAAAATGTGAATCTCCTGATTCAAACTCAACAGACAATATGAAACCAAGTTATCTTAGTATCTGAATATTCCATGCTCATTTCAACATGTAATTTTGAAGTGCAGCTTTGTGGTTTCTTAAAGGTAAAAAGGATAAACCAACTGTCTAATATTCCCTTATTCAAGTTAGTTCTTTAGTTTATACTAGTTTGTAGTCAAACTTACCTTCAGAATGAATAAAAACCGATAAATTCAAGTGTTATTCTTTTAATATACGATTATTCTAACAAGAAAACACACGTAGACACAGAATAGTTGATTGTAAAAAAGTGTTGAGATAATTTACTACTGCTAAGATTAAAGGCATAAGTAACAGATGTAAAATTTTGTTAAATTAAATATGTAAGCAAAATATCATACAAATCATAATTTGTAGACGCTTTACATATTTTTTCACAACCTTTAATCAAAGTTGTCATATTATATCATTTTATCTGTGTAAAATACATTTTTATTTGTCGGCCTAAAGATATGAAAAATTTGGTGAGACAACAATGTACTTAGACAGGGAATCCAAGAAGTGTTGACTTGGATAAAAATAGGATAATTTCCTAATAAAAGTGGGTTACTTATAAGTTATATATATATATAATGAATATTAGTCTTTCTTCAAAGTAAACAACTTCATTAAAACACAGTCGTTATGGTTACACTATTTTATTACTTCCACCGATCAATATGATAAAATAACCCATGAAAGTATAGTGCATAAGAGTATATCCCCTAGCTATCTAGACAGTATTGACTACATTTTCTACAATAAAAATTAAGCATTAAAGTAAATGATATTTTACACAATGTAATAAAACTATACTAATCTAATAGGGGATTATTCTTGAGTCAATCAGAAAACGATTATGAGCAGATAAAATTCAGTCAATGCTAAACGACTAAATAAATATGATGTTGGTCAATACGTAGTAATTAATTAATGTTAAATATCTGTCATAAAGGAATTTAGTCACATCCAGTATAGAACAGTTGTAACATCTGAGAGTATGAAGCAAGGTGAAGCAGTTTTGAAAGACATAGAAAACATCACTTTCCTTAAGATTACAGCAATCCCTTACTAACAAGTCCAAGCCAAAATAAAACCTAGGCCAAGGAGGGTATCCCATCAACTACTTCCAGTCACTTACCGGTTAGACATATCCTACATATGTACTTAGAAATATGTGCTAACGTTCAATACTGTTTATAAGATTCAGTAAATAACCTCATAAAGATGAGAGTACTATGTAGTTTTTAGGTCTTTTGCGAAGTTTCATTCCAGTTAACATGCTATAAATAGATTTTGATCGAAATAACATTGGCCATATAAGTTTCAAGTTTGTAGTATTTCATTTGGAAACTCAGCGTTTGTGTTAAATGTTATTATTATATTATCCAAAGAATGTAACAGCGACATGATTTTGTTTATACAATACTCGATATGTAAATAAGTATTCGTTTTAAACTATTTTCTATATCCTTATCAATGACAATACGTTTACTTGGGCTACAAAAATGACAAAATTATTAGAACTTCTTTTACCTAATTCTAAGCATTATCTAGGTAATTGGAACTGTAAAATCAACGAAAAGTGTCGCTTATGTTTAAGTTCATACTCTCAGCTCTAGATTCCTTCAGAAAGTACAAATATTGGCTTCAGTAATTTTCCGAATGAATACAAAAGCGATGTATTTCTGCTTTACGAGTGTAGTATTCGTCTAGTATTCATTTTAATTTTTGAATCTCTAAATCAGCTATGATACTGCTTAGTAATTATTGACGTTCTAAACTTCTGCCCAATTGAACAATCTGAATCATTTGTTAAACTTGTCAAATTACTGTTCATTTTTATGCAAAATCCTGTTTTAACTACGAATAGAATGACAAAAACCTGAAGCTATCCGAACGAAAATATGACATGAGTACATTGAATTAATTCACAGTTAATCTGATTCATTCACGCTGATATCGAATTTGTAGCTAAGGTTTTCCAGATCGTAAGAATTAATTGTCAAAAGTCGAAACATACAGTAATCAGAATATCGTATATCAAGTTAATTTCATGTTTAAAATATTAAACAAATTATTTACTATTTAAAATTTCAAATTATATTGAAACAAGGATGAATACGCAAGGAGTAGTCCCTTCAATAAATTTTCATCAGTTTTTACAATCATCAGTTCAGCCTGACGATTCAAAGGAATGGACAAAGTTTAAGCTAAACACTTTTATTACATATGAAAAAAGGATTGACAGGAAAATAAAGTGTTTAGTGCTAAAGTGACTAGTATATAACGTTTATTAGGATCAGTTTACTGGTCAGTTGAAACTACAAGATAAGTAAGCACAATATTTGTATATAACGCGAGGTGAGAGAAATAAGAATGTCATTATAAATTAAGTCGGTTGTTGGTTTTAAGGTCACGTATGTCTATGTAATTATATGAATTACGAAATAAATAATCAAATGAAGTGAGTGCTAGGTTAATACTTTATAAAGGCGAAGTTATTTTATGATGATTACCATAATTTATATTTAGTAATCTCCCATGACTAGATTGTGGACCTGCTTTTCTGAGAAGTCCGATATTAGGATAAAAAAATTATCTAGTTTTCCGATTCATAATGATCCTCTAACTGAGATAAGTTCAAGCCGAATATCACATATAAATTATTCATTTCTTCAGGAAATTAATCATAACAAATACATTGGATTCAAGTCGTGAAAACATAACTGAATTCTTTTTTCTTTCATAACTTTTTTATTTATTTTCACATCTAGTTTTGTTGGTTTTCTGTTTATGAGTTCAGTGTGATGCATAAAATTCAGACAGTGTACTTCTATGTGAACTTCATACTAAATGATACTAGAGTAAATTTTTTCTTGAGACACAAATTCTGTTGGACTATAAACAGACAATAATGTATATTTTATTACTAGACATACCAACAGTTGATTGTACGTTTCTATAAAAAGTTGCTAAATTATAAATTAACATGGTAGATAGTTATTCGTTTAGGCAGACTGATTTCTATCTTTGTTGTTTGGTTGTTTAAATAACTTTATTAAATACATTATACTGACGTAAGATTTATTAATAATAATCATTCAGTCGTTTTCCTATAGTAATTCCAAGCTGTTTCAAAATGCATGCAGACAGTTGAATTCACACTACATAAAAACTAATACAACTAAACAGAAGGTTTTCTTCACGAATATTCCTGTATTATATGAGATCCTACCAGCAGGCAATTGGATTTGTTGTCTATACTTCTGTTATCAATGCTTATGGTATTAATTCACCCAATCATATCAAGTTTCTTATTGATGATAACAGATATTCTTATACTACTTCATAACATATAATCAGATTTTTATATCAATAACCATTCTATATTATAATTTATCCAATGACCTTTCAAAATAGTAGACTTAATACTCTTTTATTTTTCATACTTAGTTTTTATTACACTTGAAAAACTCACTATCTACTCCGGATATTCTTCAGTTTGTGTTTTATTTAGAACAATACCTAATTAAAATAATAGTTTACTATTTAAAACAAAAAAATAAAGTATTTTGTATCTACCGGATATGTATAATGAAATTTTTGTTAAGTGACTATTGAACAAGGAATTAATGCTCCTAGATTACCAGTTCTTTTTTGTTTATGAAACCTAATTAAGTAGGTTGTCCAAACTATATTAGAGTATGTGAGAATATTTAAAAACATATTATCAGAAAGGGTTTTTTGTGGAGATTTAGTATTTTTATAGTTGAAAGCGTGAGTCAATCGAAGCTAGACCACCAGGGAAAACCTGGAAGCACTGGAGAGATAAATCCAGGAGTTCTAGTGAGAAGCAGTGACCAGTGGAGTTCATACTACGTCTGTTGTGAGATAGAAACTCACTGAAGACAATCGGTGAACGGTTGCTCAACTTCGTGGATTGGTTGGAGTTAGACATAAACACCATGGGATGCCGGCTCAGTGGTCTATCGGTTAAGTGCTCTGACGCGAGACTGGTAGGTCCTGGGTTCAAATCTCGCGAGGCGAGGTCATGGATGCGCACTTCTGAGGAGTCCCACAATAGGATGAAACGGCCGTCCAGTGTTTCCAGGTTTTCCCTGGTGGTCTAGCTTCGATTGTCTCACGCTTTCAACTACAAAAACATATTACTTAATTAGTATAAGTAATTAATAATCATTAAAGTGGTTTTGGTATCTTGATAATTCAGATTATATAAAATCGTTAAAAAGTATTGGACACCTTGAAGATTTGATTTTTTCTATCCTAGAATTTTTCAACAGTTCAATTGTATCTTCTTTATAATTAAATAAAAGTAAACTGTAGTTTATGTTTGAATCAAATCAGTTTATTTTTTTTAACTTTAATTCATAGACTTTAAGGATAAAAATGAATTAACAAACTGAACCTGCTTCGGTTTGGGAACCCAGGCAGTATCACAGCCCTCACACAAATCAAATGAGATTTGTGTGGCGCATATGTATCTGGTGCTCCTTTGTACCAATATTTATGTGTTTAAATAAATAAAAACAAACTGAACTAACAGTATTCTATGTAAAAAGTTTCTTACAAAAACTGTTGAATACATTATGCACAGTTTGAAAGTGATATTTTTAGAAAACAAAGAAACGTACAAAAAAGGTGTAGTATAACTATAGTTTAATTAGTTTTAATCTTCATGAAAAATTACTTCTAACAATAAAACGTATAGCAAGAAATAAAAATAGTGTAGACATGAAATATGGTAGCTAAATTTAATGCTTATGAATTTCTAACAGTTGCTGAGAGATTTCGTTCGAATGTTTTTTTCTCTCTTGTTTTAGTGTTAGAAACTATGAAATGTTTTAAAAAACCATTGCTCCGATTGAAGATTTTTTTAGATGTAAGGAAAATTTATAGGTTTTTAAATGAACATGATAACCTTTTTGTAATCATTCAAATTGGCTGAATCTCAAATATCCGCATTAGTGTTATTTATAAACTAATAGTTTTTTATATTTTCCTCTATACGTATACAAAAGTATAGCTGTGAAAGAAGACAAGTTAAACTTTATTTAAGAGATGAAGTGTTTTACTGTGGAATTAAAGGATACTTGTCTCACTTAGGAGTCAATAAACCGTAGATGGTAATTAAACTGCTAGATAACTCATCGTTTATATCAATGCATCAAGTCAATTATTGACATGAACACTACTAGTGAAATGCCGAAATTCGGGATAAAAGAAATATTGAGGAATTTATACCAGGTCGATCTTCAGCGACTGAACATTTGAACATAAATTTAATCCACCAACATCTAAAGTAAACATTGATTAGTTATATTTTCAGAGATCAGCCTCACAAAACAGTTAATAGAAATGCAAATACAATGAAAACGATATAGCTGCTGACCTTTTGTATCAGTTCAAACCAGGCATATATGTAATAAATCGTATTTAGGATCAAGGCAAATTACATTTGCACAACTTTAAACAAATGAGTAAATTTCCTACATTCAGTTTGATATGATAAATAATGGCATCAAATCTATTGGAATCATGTTTTGAAACTGAGTTAGAAATGTGTATGAATGAGTGTATTGGTTAAGGCGTAACCAATACCTGTGAAGAGATGGCTTAGATGTTAAAGGATTCTACATATTTTGACACCAAGTCCCAGGTTGAATTAGCTATCATCTACTTGGGTTTAGTCAATCAGGCAGTATCATTAGTCTCAACATTTAAATTGTCAGTCGAAGCCAAGTATACGACTATGTGCTCATCAAAGTAGTATGAATTTATATTCAATCGACTTAACTATTGGCATTCATTTATTACAAAATTGAAAAAGAGAATGAATGCTATACCTTTGATCATTTCAACTTACTCATAATATATGATTTCCATTTTGTTTCGAATTGCCTTCTAAAATGCCCCCAAATGCCGAGAGTACGGCCGAGAGTGGGGAGGGTCCGCTCTCACTCTCAAAATGCTCTCACATGACCACGCGTATATAGCCTCTGACAGAGAAGTCCTACTCACTGCCTCACGGCGGGGGTGTTGTTTACCAAATTGAGAAGACGAAATGTGAATATCCGGCTCACTAACTGGGTTGGTGGACACGGAAAGTCCAACTAGGGGAGTTTGGAAACCCTGATTCCAAACCAATGGTGCACATGGGCTCCAGTAACCTGAGGGAACAAATGGCGTATGAACCAATCGTTGGTCACCGGCTACCATGGGATTGCATCTCCTCACGATGCTTCACTGACTTGTGGATTAGGGCTTTTTAGGTTGAAAGCTCCAGGTGTGGTCCCCTAAGAAAACCACCTGCTTCGGTTTGGGCACCCGGGCAGTATCACAGCCCTCAAACAAATCAAGTAAGATTTGTGTGGCGCATATATATCTGGTCCCCCTTCGTACCAATATTTATGTGTTTAAATAAATAAAGCCTTCTAAAATGTTTAATAGTATTAGATTGTTGTAGTTTACCTAAACATTATCCGCCATAATATAGTAACAGTTTTGAAATGTTCATTATTTAAATGATTGTATTTGGTTGTTCTATTATTGGAAATATGGAATATTATTTAAATTTAAGCTTCTCTAAAAAATATTATATACAATAGAATATACGTATAACTATTCTTCCGAACCCCCCCCCTCATCTAAAAGTACACTAATGATGTAATTCCAAAATAAAATATCAAAATTTTGTCTAATTCACGATCAAATTAAATTAGTCTATACCAATTACTTGTATAATATTGCCCTGATCCTGATGAGAAGAAACAAAACAGAGAGAGATTTACTAATTTTACTCCACATAACTACATAGTAGTTAAATTATTCTCTTTGAATATAATTTAAATAGATTGTACTTTACAATTCATTCTATATTCAGATTACTTCTTTTGTTTTTTCTTACTAAATTGTAAAATGTATGAATAGTTGAAAACAAAAAGGCTATTGAATAGTTAAACAATGTAATAACATTAAACATGTGTTGTTGTTGTGTTTTTTTTCATAACACCCACGTACTACTTATGTATTTAATGACTAGTGTAGGCAAATGGAATCCTTTTTTGTTTTATAAATTATGTTTAAATTTTTCTCGTTTTTTCTTTTCTTTACTTCCATGATATTATAAAATATTTCGTTCATATTTCTAGATGGAACACAATTGGAATATGAATCTATAATCAGTTAAAGCATAAAGTTGTTTGTCATTTACAAAGTACATATGATCTTATGTATAAAATAATCACTACTTTGTGAAATGTTTTTGTGATATATCCCTGCTTTTATTTAGCTTTATGACTTAAGATACTAATGAGTGGGCTATGAATGTTTACATTATATTTCATTTTATGAATAAGCTGAATATCCTAACTACTGAGATGACTAACATGGTTACATATTTCATGTGGTACAACTGTTTTCAAAAGCCTATGGATTAGCGTATAAGAAATTTGATAAGAATGAAATTTAAAATACTCATCTCATTATTTTTATGAACTGTCAGTTGCATATAAAATACTTCACTAAACCCCTTAAATTCATCTTTAAAAAGAAACTAAAAACTTGTCTTTCCTAATCTGAATAGTAAGTGTTCTCTACCATTTATATACACTTTCAATGAAATACCTTTATGCATTTGTTTAGAAATAGAGGAACCTTGCTTACTAAAGGGTTTTCATCCAGGAGTAAACTTTTCCTTTGATGAACCTTTATGACAGAATATATTACTATTGAGTATTGGATTTAAATCACCCGTCACTTGATTGTCATATAGAAAGATCTGAAGAAAAATGGAGGAATTGTGAAGTTATCTAATTATAAAATATCCAACAGTTAAGTGTACACAGTTACAGCTTAACGATACCTATATTGGAGTTAACTATATACACACACGAATAATGAGCATAGACAAAAAAGTACCTAAAGTGCTGTACAATCTAGTAGAAAACTGTCATCTAATCTGTGATGAATATGCATACAGTCTAAAAAGTTACAGGCCAGTAGGTCAAACAGCTAGTTTAAATTAGATTTAAATATTGGATAAAAAGACTGTCTTGTCAAATATGCCCTCCAAAAATTCGATATGATTTTGTTCAGAGAAATGAATATTTTGTGTAAATCCATGGATATTTTCTAAACTATGTAAATTTAAAGCCACTTTTCGAGTGCATTTACTCATTACTAAACAATCTTTTTACTAATGATAATTGTTACTGAGCATCATTTGTGTTACTGTTAAAGTCCATACATAGATCAACAGATTATCAATAATCCTAAGATGTCAATAACTAATATATATATATATATATATATATATATATATATATATATATATATAAATGCCTTTGCCAGCCTTCTACTTAGCTTGTAGATAACTTTGAATGAGTGGCATGTGTTCACAAGGCATTCCTTTAATGAGCCCCTTATTAGGCCGTTTCCGCTTCTTTTTAGCCAAGCTGGGTAATGTTCTTCAATTCTTTTGGATAAAGTACTCATTGAACGACCTATATACCTGACTCCATATGAACAGGTAAATTAATATATGCATCGTCTTGAAAAATAAGTATAGATTGAGATTGTACGGCTTTGAAAATGAATTCGCCGAAAAGAGGACTCTTCTCTGAACCGATCCTTCTTATTTTACAAAATGTATTGAACTGAAATAATGTTACACTAGAACCCCTGTTGATAAGTTCTATGGTTTTTTAACAATACTGAATTAAATAGTTTTATATTGATAATGTACATATCAATAAATCCTAACTGTTGTCCTTTCCTTTCCTTATTAAAAGTAAGTACATTTTGTGCGTTCGCTAAGTCGTTGACTCATTTTTCGCTTTGTTCATCTATTTTGCAGCTCACACCATGTATAGCATTCTGAGCGTTTCCCCAGTATCCAGAGTACATTCAGACTAGACGCAAACAGCTACAGAATGGATTCAGTTATCATTGAAAACTGGATCGAATAACAACAAAAAAAATCCTTCATTGAACGACCAATGTAGTTTTTTTTATAGTTGAAATCAAGATTCACAATTAAAATTCTTTACAAAAATGTATTGTTAATATTATTGGATTAAGTAGTGTAAAAGTGAACCTTCCTTTGTTTTACATTTCACACTTTTAGTATACACTATCTAATTAAATGATTAAACTACCAGCTATATTAATAATAGTGAAGATAATAGTTTACATTAAATAAATTGCCAAAATCCATTAACAATTATCCTATAATTTTTAACTGCAAACGCAATTAGGGATCATAGTATGTATGTTTAATTTGTTTGTATTAACAAATTACGATATAACATGTCTATTTACTTTGATGTTAAAAAAGTCCCTTAGATACTAAGTTTGATGTAACTTATTGTATTCATACGCATTTATTTTTTGCTAATCCATGCTTCATGCGTAACGTACAAATTGAGTAAACTTATAAATAATGACAGAAGAAAACAACAAAACAGGTTAGTGGTAACTGCGCATAGAACTACATCGTGAAATCATATCCATGACTTGAAATTCACCTATAGGAATTTATTCATAACCATTCCGAAATATCACTCTGCAGATATACATACAACTTATAACTTCCTCCTTTAATATTATTAATACGCATGACTATACCACAACGAACATACTTAATGTGAAATAGTTATAGAAGCATGATAAAAAAGGACATACTAACATAATTATACGTCGTAAATAGTTGTAAGTTAAAATTGACTAACTGAAATCATGAACCGATCTAAGTTAGAGCACCATTGAAAACCTGGAAGCACTAGATGGGCGTTTTGTTCTAGTATTGAACTCCTTAGCGGTACGCATTCATGACTCCACATGTGGGACTAATATTTGTCATGTGTACTTAGGACTATATTGACAGCTTTCATCAAGTTGTGTACTATTTAATATTTGTCATAAAATGTAATATTGATATGCTATAACAAAATAGTGACCTTCATTTTCAGTCTGCCTGAATGATGGAAGAAAGTTAAACTAATCGAAGTAATCTTCCTTTGATTGTCAGGTTTTATCTTATGAATAAAAAATTAATTTAACTCACTCAGTCATTGGCAAAACTGATTGAATAATATTTTTATTTACATAAATTAATACGAATAGAATATTTATTGTCAACAGTTATAAGTAGTTTGTACGAATATCAAATGGGTCACTTTTATTATACACAATTATATACATAAATAGGCTTCCGAGACAGCAGAAATTCGCAGCTCAAAAGATAATTCCAGTTAAGATAAACTCCTCGAATTGGGTAACATGCAATTAATCACAAGTGGCATAGTTCTAGTAGCTCACTCATTTTTTAAATTATTGATGATATAAATCTAAAACGCAATTAAAGCTTCATGATTAAAATATTCGACTCAGAGAATTTAAATGCACTAAAATAATCAAGTATTTGTTATGCTCGCTAAATCATTCACTGGAAAAGAGAATGATGTATACACTGTAGTAACTAGATGAAATAAGTGCGTTTACCTTTTATTGAACTTTGACGGCTACATATCGATACAAACTACCGACTACAGATTCGTTTACCCACTCTTGAACAACACTTCGTGTGAGGGTTATCCGTAACATCCGGTCCTCCAAACAAGTTTAATACTAGCTGGAAAATTTACTCACATCATCTAGGATTGAATAATTTGTACTAGAAGGAATTACGATATGACTAAATACTATCTTATATCACTCTAGTTTGGAACATTGAAGAAAGATTAAACTAATAATCGAACATACCTTTAACAAACGACTACGTTTAAGAAATACTTTTTCACGTTTTGTATTAAATTTTAAAACACTTGAACTAAGTTCCAAACAATGGAATTCAAAATATGCATTAATAGCGGTGTCATTTTGATCAGATCAATCTTCTTTATGGTTTCGGTCGGTGTATTATTTTGCAGCATCAAATTCACGAGGATTTGTTTTTGTTCGAACTGCTTTAAGGCTACATTGTCATTTGAACATTAAATATGCCATTTTATAATTATTTTAGTTACTAATTATTGACTTTTACACATCTACAATTTCTATATATCTGGTAACGCTTGTCTGAATGAATGACCACATTATTTTTGAGCCACATAAAACAGGAATTGAACAAAGACTTAGACGATTATATTGCTGTTTCTGTTAACACCAATCCTCATTTCTCTGTGATTTGATAGCCCCCAAATGCCCTGGTACGGCCGACAGTGGGGAGAGTCCACTCTCCCTCTCCAAATGCTCTCACATGACCACGCGAATATATAGCCTCTGACAGGGAAGTCCTACTCACTGCCTTCTCGAAACGGGAGTTTTGTTTACGAAACTAAGAGGACGAAAAGCGAATATCCGGCTCACTAACTGGGTTGGTGGACACGGAAAGTCCAACTAGGGGAGTTGGAAAACCCTGATTCCAAACCAATGGTGCACATGGGCTCCAGTATCCTGAAGGAACAAATGGCGTATGAATCAATCGTTGGTCACCGGCTACCATGGGACTGCATCTCCTCACGATGCTGCACTGCTTTGTGTATCAAATCTTTAGGTCAAAGGCTCTGGGTGTGGTCCCCTAAGAAAACCACCTGCTTCGGTTTGGGCACCCGGGCAGTATCACAACCCTCGCACAAATCAAATAAGATTTTTGTGTATCTGGTGCCCCTTTGTACCAATATTTAAGTGTTCAAATAAATAAATAAATGAAGATTATAATAGAAAAAAGAATTAAATAACTCTAAATTAAGTAGTAAACAGAAACAAAATACAAATGACAATATCTCCTCACCTACATATAAGATGATGGGTTTACTTTATTAAAAATATTAACTTGAAAATATAACAAATGAAATGCTTATCAGTGAGAAGAAAATTGTTTGGAAGGTGAGAAAAGCTATTATGAGTTAGTCAGCCAGTCAATCATAGGTAATGTTGAATATGGTACGTGTGGTACATCGGTTTAAGTTGCCACACCTCATCAACACAGAGAGACAAAATTATCAAGAAAAAATACCAGAGTAGTAGAAGTAGTCACAGCATCAGTGGTAATAGAAAACATTACGCACAAACAATATGATTAGAGAAGAATAAATTTGTGGAATGAAACACAAAAAACTACCTTGAAAATTAAGACCTATGGGAATACAAAAACTGAATGGACATGCACCACTGACGCCGACTCTAAACCATATCATCTAATGTCTTCCAACCTGTGGTCACAGTAACCGTACAAACCCCAACCATATATATCGACATGATTCAGTCCAGTTATCGATAATTTTATGAACTGATGTAGCATCTTGGCTCGGTTTCCACTAGCTTCCGTCCAACTTACTCCTACTCCAGCCAACATTACCCATTGAGGTAGATGGTGGTTAGGAACGTGTGACACGTATCCTAGTTAACTCAATCGCTGAAGATTCCTAGACTGATCAACCGATTTACCTACTTTATTTTGTACCCTGAGTGTGAACCCACCATTATTTACCCAGTTAGTCCAGGATACGTGAACAACGCTTTGAATAAAAAAACCTGAAGTCTAAGCATATCTTTTATCATCATAGACCATATTTTACAGCAATGAAGTAGAGCAGAGTAAACCACCGAGTAGTAAACTTTGCTTGAGAGACCGACACCTCACGTACACTACAGATGATGCAAGTCGGCGAAATTCTAGAGAGATTTTAGAATGGATTCCAACTATACTCCCGATTATTATTTTAGATGTTGTAACAGGGCGGCTCTAAAGCGAAATTTGAATCAAGTTTAGCCCAAAGTTTGAACGAATAATTGTAGCTTATTGGTAAGACAGATTGGGAATATTGATGAAGATAATATGACGAAAATATATCGAGAATGTAGGGAAATAATTTTAAAGAAGACATTTTAAGTGGAACTCTATATGTATCCGAGAGGAAAGTAGTGAAATACAGTAACTTTATCGTATTCTGCATTTTATCACTCTTGTTTTGTTTAAATTCGTAAAAGAAATAAAATGCATGAAATAAAAAGGAATGGTGATCCCTAGTTAATAATAAAGAACTTTTTTATTACATAGTATTCAGTATTACTGTTCATTATAGTAATATAATTATATTAATCTAAGAATGCTTCACTTGATTTTTCTGGTAAGTTCCTACTGATTTAATAGAGTAGTCTAAATGCAATAGTGAAGTGCTTTAACAGGCAGTAAATTTTGCCAGCATACAATCGAAAGTGACCAACGACAAAAAACTAGAAGTATAGCAAAATAAAAATAATAGAGTAAGACTATTTGCAGCAAACTGAAATGATTCTAGATTTTCACAAAAACAGTGTCTGGATTCGAGAAAAATCATTACCTTATCCAGTAATATATTCAAGGATGTAACTTATTAGCAGTTTGAACCTCATTTCTTCTGAAGACAGTCTTGAACTACATCAAATACTGTAATGATATATTTCGAAAAAATGGGATTATACGGTTAAATAAATGTTCGAAATCTCGGTCCGCTAACGGTTTGACTCGATGGACGTAAAACTGAACAAAAGAAAGCAATAGACACAACTCCAACCAAACTTTCTAGTATGGAAGAAACTTAGATTAATCATTTTAGTTTGGGAATTCACTAGTGTAGAAACTGGGATATTAGTTTACCGCTGTAAGTAATCCACATTATTCGAGTAAGCTGGTTTTGTTGTTGTACAATTATTGTCTATTCACCTCAAGAAAACACACCAGAACATTAAAATAGGCATGTTTACGAATGATTTCATCGGAACTTAAGAAATGTAGTCTGCTTAGATGACATTTTCGATATATATGTATACACATTGAAAACAAAGCTCCTGTTGGTGCGATTCCATACCCTCTTTTATTTGTTTCAAAAATGACTGAACTTACTTCATCAGGCGATGTCATAATTGCAGCTAAACAAGTAATCGGATTTGGTGCAGAAGACAGTATACCTTTATTCCAGATTATATCCAATTCTTTAAAGTTAGGATTCTCAGGAAGACCTAAATGAACAAACAGCCCAGCATCTGCCATCCGACGTAAAAGGAATGGGGTTGAAGGGTACAATAGAATTCTCTTCAGTTCACTGAGACAGCGTTCACCAGATATCATTGACAAACCATTAGCATTTGAGGCTATAATCTGTTATCATTAATAAACAATATTGTGATTAAAAAAACTCAAAACGCTATAGTTGTAACAAGCATATAAGTTATAAAAAACACATTGAAAAATATTATTATTCGTTAAAAATTCTACCAGTATTGTCGAAAATTAAATTCATTCGGAACATTATTCCAGAAACTTTGGAATAAAAGAGAAAATTCAATTATATACTAACGAAACATGATTAAGTTACCTTGTAGAATAATATTTATCATACGGGCTCTAACACACGTCCTGAAAACGGTTCAGACGAGAAGTCTTCTAATATACCATGGGGTCTTAATGAACACAAAATACATAGCATATTTATTATACTAACATATTTTTCCGATTCAAACGCTTCGTTCACTGAACAAAAATAGAAATGTGTTGTAACTTGTAGGCTTTGTACCCTATTAATATATAACGTGACGATGCCGCCAATTAGAGAACAGTGATCTATCGACCAAACCAATGACGCATAAAACCCGTACGAGAAGTCTAGAGTCCTTATCGGTCCTTCTTCCTGACTAGCCCTGCCTGTTGTGTCCAGAACACCAATAACAGCCTCTGTGATATGAATCATGTATTTCAAACATACTGAGTTTATATACCAATCGAACTGACCACATCGTACCATAAAATAGAAAATAACATTTGCACAAGAGTTAGCCAAAAGTGGCTGTGAATGTGAGAGACTGTAATTAATAGACTGAGCATAACTCAAGAACAGTAAATCGTGTAGTAATAATTCGTAGGTCAAAATAAAGCTTATAATAAGATGAACACGAATATGAATAGTTTAATTAACAATTACACAATAAAAATATGTGTATGGTATTAGTCCAGGATTAGATTCCAACGGTTACCATTCATTATTCTCATCGGGATATAACAAAATGTAGTCAGTCTACTAGCTGTTGACAAAGACACCATCTTTAAGAGTCATTTTGCAGCCGCTAACAATGGTTTATAATTTAATTGTTGTTCCAAAAAACTCAGGGACTTGGATTACTGGTAGCATGATAGTCACCATTAGCGATCCAAATGTACTTATTCTATGTACTAAAGTCGCATGATACGTTCAACAAGTTGTTGGTTAAATGCTAAATATTGATGCCTTTGTGGACACTTAGTTCTTGTTCAATATCTATTTTGAGGTGCATGGAACTAACAGATTATTTTGCAACTCTTAGCACCTTCGATGCAGGTGAATTCATCTTAATATTATATGTAAAATTTCTTTTTTTTTCAATAAGACGTCTTTAATTTTAGACTATTACTACCACTGATAGTTTCTAAGTTAATGGGAGCACCGTGCATTTGTAAATTGGTTGGGATACTTAATTTTCATACTTTAAAATAAATGGTTGAAAAAGCTCAACCTTAAAATTATACATTTAATATTGCCTCACATTTTTCACTTAACAGCTGAATAATCATTTAGAGAACAAATTTTAAAATAAGTATTTCCGAAACGCCAACATGAGTGGTATTAAGAATACTCTCATCCATCTATTTTTCGGGGAGTTTGTATCACGTACATTTGTTACAGCTTCAACTAAAATTTTTCAAATTTTTGCTGTTAATTCTGTTATCTGCAAATTCATGCTGGACACAACTAGTGAGGAACATTGAAATAGAGTGAATTAATCTTACTGTGCAAAACGTTTATTGTTACCACTTCGTTCAAAATTACAAAAAGAAATAGACGTACGATAAGTTCTCGGATTCAATTTTTTTGATTTCTTAGGAGAATGAGATGACAACCATGGAAATCAAAGTAGACGCAGAGAATGAATACTCTGCCGTTAATTTAAAACATGTATTGACCCAAATTTAGTGACATTAAAAGCCAAATATTATTTAAAATGTTCCATACCTGATATTTTGATACTCTGACAAAACCCAGATGATAGGTTACATATTTTATAGTTTTCAGTATAACTCTGAACTATTTCAAGTGGAAATGCTTTGTTAATTCATAAACAGTAGATATACTAAGGGAATACAAGTATATGGCCAAGGTTAGTAAGCTCACATGTAGAAATGAAATGAATAATCCCTATCATGAAGAAAACGTAATGTTAAACGATGCCATCAAAAAACTGAAATGTTACATTCATTCAAAAAAGTGGTCTGTACCTTCAATACATCTTCATCATGCTTATCATATGTGTCTTCTGTTAACAGACGACCATGAAATCGAAAATATCTTAGTATTCTTAAGTAATCTTCCTTTATTCTAGCATCTGGATCCCCTACAAATCGTATGCGATGATTTTTCAAGTCATCGCGACCGTTAAAATAATCCAATAAATGTCCCAACACTCTTCGTTTATTATTTGTATTATTTTCATTTGCGGAAGAATCTGTTGTTGCTTCATTAAATTCATCAAATAACCCCTGCATATCAACTTCTAGAAACATTGAATTCACTGTAAGATCTCTTCTTTCAGCATCTAACTTCCAGTTATTTGTAAAGACCACTTCACTATGCCTTCCATCTGTGACAACGTCAACACGTAGAGTGGTAACTTCAAAATTTTCCTGAAAAAAGAAAACATTCATTTAAACTTAATTTCATCTAGATTCGTAGAAATAGATATAGGTTTATATGCTCAGCTAGAATATTTATCCGTTTCATGAATTTTGTTGACAATATTACTTCAACCGAAGTGTGTGGAGTTAATGTATACTGTATTATCTGTCTAGTCTTCTTCATAATCATTCCCATTCCTCATCGATTTCATCTCCTTGTGATATGGTGCGGTAACGGGTGGATAGACGTTTATTTCAGGTCCTAATGTTGGTTACTACTAGTAAACTGACTAAAAATCTATATTTAATACATTGATGTAAAAAAAGTTCCGTATCACACTATGTAGTATTAAAATACAGTGTGGTTTACAAGGGCGGTACACCATGGATACAGATGAAAAGCGATTAATTGAACAAATTATCAGTCGTGACAGAAAGGAAGTTTAATTCAGTCTGGGAATTAAAAGAACATTGTAATGTATGTAAGATTAAGCTTGATTTGAGAATTCACTAGTGGTTGATTTTAAAAACAGAATATCAAACAAAGTTCAATGTAACATTCTTTTTATTTAGTCACATAACATACCAACTGAATATCGATCTTTATGGACAAAGTACTTCTAAAACGAGAAGTTAGCGGCATTGTTGTGTAAAACTATAGACCTATGACAACTCAAACAAACTTGAAGCTGTACATATTTATGATAGGTACGAACCGTAGCTAGAATGATATTTAATATTTAGCAAAGTTGAGAAACATGAAGAGATAGGCATTTGAGCATTTGATCATCAAATATCTGACTTTTAAAATTGCTTCTAGACTTGAAACCATCCTAGTAAACTTTTTTAGGGTCGAAGTTTATTACCGACCCAGACTTTCAAAAAATAGGCCAGATAAGACACTTAATTTAACTTAACCAGAAAATGAGTATCACGTCCTATAACCTGAAACTATTAATGACTAACACCAATGAAGAGGTACTTCACTTTATTTATATACCCAAAAATATTTTTCAAAGCAACTCAGTAACTACACACAGATCCATGTGCTAGTATCTGAAGATAACTTATTTAGGTTGTGGTTAAATCAGTAAGAAATGAAATGTAGTTGGTGGTGACTATGACATTTTTATTCGCTAGTCGTCTAAGGAATTCTGTATTTTTAAGTGTGTTGAAATGAGGTGCTCTGTTTGTGTCAGGAACCTGAATTTCGTAAATGTGGTTACCATGGATTTAGCCATTAGTAATTTAGGATAAGCTGACATCAGTGATGAAAGCAAGAATGATAACCATTTTCATATCAAACTTATGTATGAGCTGTTCGAACTCCCAAAGAAGTGGTGAACATTCATGATAACCATCAATAGTATTTATAAGTAGTATTGTGATCCCAGATCTCTTACTTTTCAGACGACTGAGGAACCACCCAAATGTTTTTTTCAATTCAAATTTCAATTTGATGTAGCTCCTCCATGTAATAGGCTTTGAACCACATGCGCTCCGTATAAAGGCTCATTGAACAACTCGGCTGCCTAAACCGAAGTTGACAGATCAGGGT
>NC_031497.1:9693381-9711947 GCF_000237925.1 Schistosoma mansoni
GTGTGGATATGTTGCCTGGAGAACGACTCCTCGACCTCGAGTATGCGGATGATATTGTCTTACTGTGCGATTATGCCCAAGGCATGCAATCCACACTTAATCAGTTGGCAATCAGTGTCCGCAGGTACGGCATGTGCTTTGCACCCTCCAAGTGCAAAGTACTTCTACAAGACTGGCAGGATTCTCATCCTGCACTCACCCTGGATGGTGAGCATATTGAAGTAGTTAAGAAGTTAGTGTATCTAGGTAGCTATATAAGTGCTGGCGGTGGCGTGAGTGATGAGATTGATGCACGTATAATGAAAGCCAGAGCGGCTTATGCCAATCTGGGCCATCTTTGGCGCCTTCGTGATGTTAGTCTGGCTGTAAAAGGTCGGATCTACAACGCGTCGGTGAGAGCAGTTTTGCTCTATGCTTGTGAAACCTGACCTCTCCGAGTTGAGGATGTTAGACGACTCTCTGTGTTCGATCATCGTTGTCTCCAAAGGATTGCTGACATTCAGCGGCAACACCATGTTAGTAATGCAGAGGTTCGGCATCGTGTGTTCGGGCGCAGAGACGATAATTCAATTGGTGTTACCATCTTGAAACACCGACTTCGGTGGCTTCGACATGTTCTACGGATGTCGTCCCAGAGACTTCCACGTCGTGCATTATTTGCCGACTCTGGGACTGGTTGGAAAAAGCGGAGAGGTGGTCAGTGTATGATATGGTGTCGTAGCATGAAAGAAAGCTGCAAAGGGCTAGCTTCTGTTGGTCCTTCACGACTCCCTGGCTGGGGTCTGAGAGATGGTGCAACACAGTGGCTAAAGACGTTATCAGATATGGCTCAGAATAGAAGCCAGTGGCGATCCTGCTGCAACCTTCTTTTACTTTCTACATAAAGAGTGGTTCTAACTTTCTTAACTGAAAGAGTCTTCTGGTTGTACATTTCAGTCCGCCTTATCTTTTCATCCCTTCTCTTCCTACTTTCAATATTTTGTGTGGCGCATATGTATCTGCTGCCCTTTTGTACCAATATATATGTGTTTAAATAAATAAATAAATGATTCGATTACTTTTAGTATGCTAATTATACTACTTGATATTGTTCAGTAACCAATTCCACTCACACTCATTTTAGAAGAGGGTGCAGCATTTCAAAATATTTCCATAAATGTGTAATATTCATTTTATTAATCACTGTAATCGCTCCACAAGAGCAGCTGAATTGAAAGATACAGAAAGAAGTGACTAGTCTAGGTAATTTCACTTTCAATCTCGATGTGACTATCAGATGTGTAGGAAACAGTAATTGTACTTTACCTGTATTGAAAGTTCTTTGGATTGCTCTGTGCAAATTCACTGGGTGCACCGCCTCTTAATTGTAAACGCATATACAGAGGCTTTTTGATCATAGTTAAGAATTCCTTTCTTGTCTAAATGTTTATTGATAAATTTCTCCGGATATCCATCTTCTTTCAGGGTAGTACGCAATGTCTTTGTTTCCTCGTTAGCTGCATCTAGGGAGCATATGATCTTGATCTATAATGAAATATCTTAATCAGGTTCTTTTCATATGGTAGAGGAAGGAAACTAGGAAAATTTTCATATAGGCCAGTCAAAGTAGTTTTCCTAAGTTTCTTAGTTACCCATCTATTCCCCTTGTAAGTAGAACATCTGGAAAGACTATTCTCTGTCCATTTCCTTCCTTACATGTGGATTTTATAGACAGATGAACTTCCCGAAGTCGCTCGAGTATTTCCATCAGGTCAGTATGGTCGTTCTGAAGGATGAGCGTATCGTCCATATATCAGCAGTAAAATGAAAACTTGTCAACCTAATGTGCGAGCGGAACATTTTCTAGTTTAGCGAGAAAAACGTCAGACAATATGGGACCTAATGGTGAACCCATCGCTACACCATCTATTTGTCTATATATCTCACCATTGAATTTAAATTTTACGTTTACAGTACATTTTACTTTCGTAGAATATATCTAAGAACAACTTAGAGAACAAAAGATAGAGACTACAATCTCTGTAGAAATCATCAAGGAACTATCACTGACACTACCACTACTTTGATATTTACACTGATAGTTGCATCCTGCAGTGTTGATATGATGTGGTAAACTAGAGCCAACATACACTTGTGTGAGGTTCTACTTTGATTATGACTGGCTAACTAGTACAGTACGACACAAAGTAGTATTTCGTTCACCAAAACAATCTAAAGACATCTCATAAATTAACATTATAAAAATTATTATTACTGTCAACATACTTGTATCCCACAGTAAGATTCAATACATATATATATATATATATATATATATATATATATATATATATAGAATTAATAAATGAATTATCTGCATTTTAAGTAACAGTAAGACAGTCTGATAATCCCTCTTTCACACACACACACACACATACACACACTCCTTTTCTTCTATAAGTAACAACAGTAACATTCCATATATATTTATGTAAATATATACACAGATTACAAGAAAATAAACAAGTTAGTATATTACCTTCGTGATCTTTTAGCTCGAGTTATAAATCTTTCAGGTTTACAATCAACAGAATGATTATTTAATTGATCCAATATAAATTGTTTATTACTTTCGGTTAATAGTTCATCGGCTGATAATTTATAATCTGATTCACACCATTGTTCACGTAGTTTAAATAAAACTGGCCGCATTAATTTATCACGTATATCCCATTGATCAATAAGTAATGTACCACTGACTGGAAACTTTGGTGATTGCCATAACAACCATTTATCAATGAATAATTTATCCTTGCCTAAATATTTTAACATTTCAGTTATAGCTGGTTTTATTTTACTCGGTTCAAATGATAATAAATATTCTTTTTCATAAAATCTCATTTCATTTTTATCATTTTCATTAGATAAATTCAAATAATAATCGCGTTTATTTAATATGTACAATAAAATAGTTAAATCTAGATTGGATAAACGTAAACGTTTGTCTAAGTTTTCAACCTGGAAACAAATAACAATGAGATGGGACAAAAATGAAATAAAATATAAAATAAACAAACATATAAGTATTACGATTTTAATGAAGATTGTTCTTCATCTATTAGACAAATTCCCTGGTACGGCCGATAGTGGGGAGAGTCCGCTCTCCCTCTCCAAATGCTCTCACATGGCCAAGCGTATATAACCTCTGTCAGGGAAGTCCTACTCACTGCCTTCTCGAAACGGGGGTGTTGTTTACGAAACTAAGAGGACGAAAAGCGAATGTCCGGCTCACTAACTGGGTGGGTGGACACAGAAAGTCTACCTAGGGGAGTTGGAAAACCCTGATTCCAAACCAATGGTGCACATGGGCTCCAGTATCCTGAAGGAACAAATGGGGTATGAATCAATCGTTGGTCACCGGCTACCATGGGACTGCGTCTCCTCACGATGCTGCACTGCTTTGTGTATCAAATCTTTAGGTCAAAGGCTCTGGGTGTGGTCCCCTAAGAAAACCACCTGCTTCGGTTTGGGCACCCGGGCAGTATCACAACCCTCGCACAAATCAAATAAGATTTTTGTGTATCTGGTGCCCCTTTGTACCAATATTTAAGTGTTCAAATAAATAAATAAATGAAGATTATAATAGAAAAAAGAATTAAATAACTCTAAATTAAGTAGTAAACAGAAACAAAATACAAATGACAATATCTCCTCACCTACATATAAGATGGAAAACATTTCATGCATCTGAGGTGGAGTAGCATTTGTTGCAAAATCAATGTCATGTGGAGAAATCCCCAGTAAAATATCACGTACCGCGCCCCCGGCGATACGTAGATCAAAACCATACTTCTTGAAAATTTTATGTACAATGATGTTCTCTTCAGTATATAACTCAGGAAATGGAGTTAAATCTATTGTATCCGTAGTAAGTGAACGTTCCATTGCAAATGAAATAACACTATCTAAGAGATTTGAGACATTTAAACGAAAAATTTACTGAGAGATGATATTCTTTTAGTATTCAGAGGACAACGTATCAGGCGGAACATTGCATCCCTTACTTCCGTTTCATAGAGACCTAGGACCTAGAGTTTTATAAAGTCAAATTTTTAATTTACAAAGCTAGTATTTGGTAAGAAATAGTTAAAGATATAAAAAACATCACAACGAAATACGCAATGATTAGAAACGTTGTGACTTGGAGTCTTACCAGTCAGTTCACCTTGGTGGATTGCAATGTAGACTGTTTTCAATAGCTGTGGACATCATTAGTATAAATAGCTAATGAAGTAAAGGTTCGCGTTCTAGTGATACTTTCCTATTTTTGTGGATGACTCAGAAATGTCTAGAAACTCACTGTTACCAGCCCTATTGAGATATTTGGTAAAGTTTAACACTCCATAGTCACATTGGAATAAATCACTTATAAACACTAGAACATAAATAGCGCTTTAGAAACTTTTAGGTTGCAAGAAAAGTGAATAGCAATGCAATATAGACCATCTGTGTACTACTGAATTCAGAAAAGCTTATACGCCTCATTTGGGGCTTATGTAGCTTTTTATTGTCAAGAGTATAAACACTGAACAGATATGGTTAGCGAAATTTCTCTGTAGTAAGGCGCTGTCTGATTTAAAAACTCCTAAAAAGCAATGTTGTTCAAGTCATGATTCTGAGTCCCATCCCTTAATTGGTTTGTCAACATTTCTTAAGTCGATAGTGCTTTAATTTACAGATGTTATAAAGAAATCTTTGGCATAGATCCTAGTCTTTGATTTAAGGAATATTATATTGTTCCAATCAATCAGTCATAATCAACATGGAGCCTGATACAAATAAACATTGACCCAAGCTGTCACACCGTATCAGCACAAAATGAAATTAGCATCATGAATACTAAAAGCCGAAACAATAATAGCACCAATGATCAAGAGAAAGACTAAAGATTTAGGAATATGGCTCCAAAAAAAGGGATGAATCAGAGGAATAAAATCCATGAAGTAATACTGGAGGTTACAACTCACGGAAAGATAGAGTGAACGGAACTGGGTTATTAGAAACCGATTTTGAATACAGTGTTCTTGAGTACCTCTAACATCACTCAAGACCACTGTATTCAAAATCCATGTCACAATAGCCGATCCTGAAACATGTCATTTAAAGTCCCAAACCACTGATTTTGATCATACCCCAGGCTCCCAACAAGCAGTCTACACTTACCAACATGCCTCAATTCAACAGTCAGTGGATTCATGGATTGATACTATGTCTCGGTTTGACCACCCCTGTCAATTTTCCACGTTAAGGTAACCGGCGTTTGACCAGACATAACACATGTCCCAGACACCTTACTCCACGAAGATTCACAGAGCTATCAACTGATTTCCCAGTTATCTAGATTCCAACGATTAATCTCACCACTGCTCAGTTGATTGTCACACGACACGTTGGCAATTATTAGGAGGCATGTACGACAGGAAACTTAGCGTCTTCCAATTCAAAGGCCATTTTTCACAACTATGAGGCAATTAAATCCGGCAGCAAGTAGGATGACAAGGCGAAATTTCAGGAAAGGACCTGAAAGTACTGGATGTCATTACACAATCGGTGACATTATATTGAAACGCGAGCCTCTGTCCAGGTACGAATCATGGAATACCTGCATCCTACTGGAATGCAGTGTCATTAGACTTAATTTGGAGTTTAAATTAATGATCCTGTTAGTTTACTATATCATCTATTTTTGAGATAATCGTCAATCTAGGTTCTATTTTCATGTGAATCCTACTTCTTATATTCTTACTTTGTACAGCTTTATTTATGTATAGTCTTTTTTATTTATTCATTTCGTTTGATGCCGTGGATTCATTATACCATATGTCATGAGTCAATCATTAAATTACAATATAAGTGATATTAACAATAGTAAGCTTAGAGCTTCAGTACACTGAAATGCGGCCGCTACCAAAAGTAGTGGTCGTTTTGTAACCATGTATGGGATATTATGTCAGGTTTGCAGACTTTGGGGTCAATTTGAGAAGTTAGTTACTACGTACATTCCTGATTATATCAAGAGTACTTGTTATGTTGCTTGTCGGAACCTTAAGCCGTTCCGAGAAAAATTCCTTTCACTATGCCGTACTAGGTTCCTCTACATTACCATTCTCCATTTAGAGAGGTAACTTGAAACAACTTAAGAAGGTGGAATAAAAAAACGACGAAATCGCAGCAGCACCACTATTACGGCTAGTAATTGCTTGGGATTTTAGGGAAAACTTGAGAATTATTATATTAAGGTGATTATCTGTTAGTTCTCTTAAAAACCTAATGCCTCTAATTGTGAGAAGGAACATTCATTTTGACGAGATTCTGGTACAGTTCAACCACAATATTTTGGGGAAATGCAGCACAATCACAATTTTACCCAGGTCTGTGAATTTTCCGAAGGCAGCCTGTACTCTTCGTCCTTAAATACATTGAAGAGAGCCTGAAGACCGAAAAAGAGTGGATTTAAATATCTCCAGAATGATCAATTAAATATACGAACTCAGTGGAATGGTAATGATAATCGAAGGCAAAATGCCACACTTCTTAGTATACAGACAATAAAAATATGTGAGGTGACTTAGAATACAATATACTGAGTCGTGGACAAATTATTGATCGGTTTAACTCTTTTAAACTTTGGAATGAAACTTGAGGGGAAATAAATGATGATTTAAGTACCGGACACGTCGTAATGTTGCCATTACAGTAATCCTTAAACTTTCAATATCCACTACTTTTGTTTCAGTTTGAAAAGGACAGGAGTCTAGGTGACCTGTGTTAGTCTTGACAATGGTGGTCTCTCAGTTGATCCTTTTTTTTGAAAGAGTCGACAGATGTAGCTTTATTCACGTGTTGAGGTAATGAATAATAATTCGGTGAGAAAATCGATAGTTAGCTGACAAGTGAATTGTCCTGGGCTTCTGAATATTTTTTAGAATGTCCTCATAAATTTTCTGCTTTGGAAGACAAGAAAAATGAGGGAGTATCAGGCGCAAATTTACAACTAAGTAATTCGAAAATTGTGATCAAGTCCCCTGTGGTTCCTCGATATGACAATAGGAATAGGGTTAGCTTAGCCAGTCGAGCATCATACAGGAGCCTTTTTATTCCGGGAATCAGCTTAATTATGGTTCTTCGAAACTTTTCCAGGAGCTCACTGATCTTTTTAAAGCAGGAGCTAGTTATTTGTATGCAGTACTTGAGCATAAGTAGCACGAACACCGTATACAACGTCAAAAAATGCTTTAGCGTCAACATGGATAAATGCCATAGGGTTCCAAAACCTTTGGGGGCTATCGCACGGCAGTAGTTTTTAGGTCTTGACCAACGGTAACTCTCAGGTGATTGTGTGTCTGAACAACAGGTAGCTCAATGTTATTCTCCGAGTGTGTATGTGTACCTTGATGAACAATATATATCACAATACATCCGGAAGCTTTTACCGGCAACTGCCAAGTTTTATACCACTCAGATAATTACTGTAGGTCATTTTAAAGCTCTGAACTATCACCTTTACTTTTTACTGCTTTCCAAATCTTGACATCGTCAGCATGTAGCAGGGCCGATCATTTACATACAAGAGGAATAACACTAGCCCCAAAACTCTACTCTGAGGCACTCCGCTACGCATAGTTCTCCAGTTAGACAACTTAAAGTTCATCAGTATTCTTTGTTGGCCCCCAACTAGGAAGTATTTTATCCACATTGATAAATTGACTCCAAACCCGACATTTCTTAATTTATGTGACAGCAGGTTGTGAGAACCTTGCCAGAAGCTTTGCAGAAATCAATATAAGCGTTCAGGGCCTCCTATAAATCCCTCAACAATTTTTTAGTCGTACAACCTTCTAGACGTATGGAGGGTCGAGGCGCAAGTATTTCGAGACTGTCGATATCAAGGTTTTGTTTTATCAGTACTATGTGTCCTAAATCCTCCCCCGCCTACTGAGAAGGGTGATAATCCCCATACTGAATCATGGTTGGAAGTTTCTCGGACCCTTTGGGTTAGTCTGAGGGATGCAGGGTGCAGTAACCTTTAGGTACAAATTTCTAAATACATTCTAAGCTGTTTCAACTGGGGACTCTGACTCTACTTTCCAACCTACTGAGGATGCAGAATGTACAATATCTTCCATAATTGCTTTCCAGACGTTAGTTTAAGGTTGGGATGACACGTGCTCGTTTATGATAACCATATGAAAGTCAAAGATTAAAGGTGCATGATCACTTTTGCCTTTGGATGGCATATAATGGAAGTTTGTGACATCATCCTGATAATGGGTCAATATGAGATCTATTAAGGATGATTCAGAGTCCAGGTCGTACCTTTTTGCTTTTTTACATGTTGCACTAGGACACATGTGATAACCGCGTCAACTAGTTCCTATTCGAAGGAGTTCTCAGATTTTCACAGTCTACCGTGGACGCATTAAAGTCCCCTAAGACTAAATATTGACCACTTGATGACCAAGTGTTTAAAACGTCTGGAAAGACTTCGTCCACCTCACGGTTCAGACTGTGATAGACCAAACCGATCAGTAACCCTTGTTTTTTGCATTTCAGGTGGTAACTAACTAATTCACGCGTCCCACTCTCATTTTTTTACTTTTACTCTCTCTCAGTAACGATAATTGGAATAATATTTCTAATGGATAGAGATACTCCTCCTTTACGCTCATGGGTTCTGTCGGCTCTTACTAATGTGAAGCTTCCAAAACTAAGTTCCTTACTGTCTACAGGCTGTGTTAGTAAAGATTTTGAGATTGAGATTGAATCCAGCTTTGTAGAGTCTGTCTGTACACCTAGCTCTGATCTGTTGATGAACAAGCTCCATGCAATTGTGTGGTAGATCCGAAGCCTATTTGAATGACTTCGTGCTGCATCCAAAGTGGCTTCGGGATCACTCTCTGTTGAGGCCTCAACAACCGAAAATTTACAATTTTTAAGTCCTTCTCGCCAGCATCTAACCTTGGTTTTAGTTCCTTTTCAGCTTCTTGTCTTTTTATACGGTCAACAAGCGGCGAGTCTTTACGGACAAAACTCCTGACCCCATTAGTTTATGTACTCACACTGAGAGATTTAAATACTACTTTAAGCAGTCTGGTTTGACCCTGTTTCAATTTCTTTTGGCTACCTAGTCTACAAATCTTTAGCAAGGTGACTTCATATATGTCTTGCAAGCTCAATGTCATGTTGGAAACGATTTTTGAATTCTGAAGTTTAACCTCCGTCGATTCTATGAAAGATAACTGACCTGGCGCTATGACTAGTCTTCGATTTTTCAGCTACTTTGAGGAGGACTAGCTTGTCTTTAATAGCATTATATCATTTCTCATTCTGTATCTGTACCCATTCATCAACTTTCGTTGGAGTAGCAACCACATTCGTTCAACACCGATTGTAAGATTTCAGATGACTGTCAACAATTTCAGTGGTCAGAATTTTGTTTTTCCTGCTAAAAACAGATCTAACTTTACGATTAGGTTTTCTAGGCGTTTCCTGCTGGCTGTCATTTGGAGGACTGGGTCCACAAGATACTTCCTTTCTTGAGCTTTTATTCGGACAGGCTTCTTTTAAGTCGGTCTTTCCTCCTTTGACCTATGTAAGCCAATCAATACTGAGCTTATTTGGGGTGACTCCACATCAATTTTTGTGACTAGCTAGTATGAAGTAATTGATTTCCATAGCTCCCTTGTTTCTGTAAAGAAAGATTTCCTGAGATTGGTCCATTCCCTTTACTATGGTGTTCCTGATCATTCAATACGGTTCGATAACTTGACGAGTACAGTGGTTCTGCAGTACTGTAGTTATGTACGCTGTCAGATATAAGATTGACCTTCAAATTACTGATAAAAATATTGGCCTCTCAACATGCGGAAGGTTTTTGTGTTCTGTTAGTGCCTAGTGGTAGATAGGTATAAGGGCGAATAGTATCTCGAATAACCCAAACAGTTAAAAGAACACTATACCAGAAATTAAGGAAAACACTAGACTCCTGACTCGCAGTTGATCCTTATTAATCATCACATATTATGTGGAAACGTATACATGTAGTCGATTAGATATCGTACCATTGAACTGTTCACCTACATTTTCGATATTTATCTTAAAATAAATTTACATATGCTTATTTCTCGACACTTATGTTTATGTGCATAGAATCACTGTCATTCCAACTTTCTCAGTTACCAATGCGGACTGATTAATATTATGTTGTACAGATACAGATGTAAGTAGCTAAAAAGAAACGAAGAAATAAAACGAATTCATGTTATTCTGTTTGATGAATAACCAACACACTTAATGTATGGTTAAATATTTTATGTTGTGTTCAAACTTATTATAATAATGTAGTACAATCTCATACTGCGTACTTCGAATGTGAGTTTGTGATTGTGTCTTGTTTAAGTTCTAGACTTATTGCGATTCCTTCTCTTTCGTTATATTACTTCATATTCACATTCCGCTTCAATTGTTGCTCTGGTTTGACTCAAATTTATGAAGCGGACTAATTGTGAGAAACTTAAAAGCTGTGTTTCATCATTTAGTTAAGAGTAAACAAATAAATCCAGTATTCTTTGTCCATTCATCACGATCTTTAGACTAGGTATGATACCAGAATGAGTGACATTAACTCATCAAATCAAAGTTGATTAAATGGGATATTTCTAAACATCAATTGTATGGCCTCAACGACTGTAAAAGCTATTAATTGCAGAGCTACTCTGTCAAAATAAATAAATGAAACTATATTTTACTAGAACAAACTAGCTCAATATTTTTTAAGCAATAAGAGTGCGTTTTTGTCTAGCAAGAACATACGAAATCATAAAATTCAATCATAAATGAAAATAATAATCATTTAAGCGACTTCGATTTGTTCGAAAATAAGGGATCTGCTCGATGCAATAGTTATAAAAATTAAACTATCACACAAATAAATTTGGTTTGTGGTAACCATAATCATGTAATATTCTGAACTGCTTTTAAGCGTTTAACCACATGAATAAATCCTCTTTATTTTGTGAACACAAGTAAAAGGAAAGATTCATTGATTAGTTTCACAGATACTGATAGTATAACTGTTATCAGAATAAAATAAAATTTCATATTCACAGAATAGGTAATTCTCATAACTCACCTCTTCTTGTAGTTTATGCTGATGACGATGAAATCCTGATGATTACACCACCCATTTCAGAGAATGTTACTTCTACTAGAAACTTTTGATACTTTAGACCAATCAGACACAAACCAACTCAAAAGTGATGGTTGCTGATGATCACAGTTTATAAAAGTCAATGACTGACTTCACTTCCTAAAGAAATAGATACACGTTATTGAGTGAAAATGTGGCTTCGTTTTCAAACAGATGAGTATTTATATTGATGAGTGCGTTGTCACACATATTCGATTCGGTTAGCCAATAAAAAATTACCGCTTTTTTGTTCAAGACATTCCCAACTGTGACTAGTAATATGGTCTCATGGTTTATTATCTTAACTTTAATGCTTTACTGACTAATTGGTACGGTATTTTTAAATCACTTTATTTTTATCTTACTATTATTTAAACAAAAAATAAGCATTATGAGCAAAGATGGATAGTGGCTAGCAGTGGAATCCAGAACGTGCGTTTCGTCTTATTTGGGACTCTTCAGCTGGATGCACCTGCATTACAGAGTTGATGTTCACTCTGGTACCCGAACCCAGTACCGTCCGCTTCAAACGCCATTGCGTTACCCACTTAGCTTATAAAGCTTGTAACTTCAGGCAATATCGTGGTAGTCCGCACAGGATGCACATATGCCAACAAGAGACTGATCAATTGCAGTCCTAAATAACAATGAGAAGATACAAGTAAACATCATCAAGTGAATTTAAAAAATAAGCAGATTATCCATGATCATTTTTTGTACCCTAAATTGATCTACTTCTTTCTATTTTGATTTTCTAGTAACTTTTTTCAGATTTTTTGTAACAAATACAACTAATTAATAAACAATATTAAAGATAATAACACAATAAGAGAATTTATTTACATATCATATATAGATTGAATATTACAATAATATTTTTTTAATAATGATTCAAATGATGCTGGCAATACTGATTTACTGTTGACTGAGATGTTCTCTGATGTTGACAATTAATTATTGTTGGTTCAAAATAAGTTTTTAATTGATTAGATAATTCATTTTGAGAATGATTATGATTTAATAGTTGTTTATAATTAGTTCCATTTCTCATATACATATTCATATGATTTATATCAGTTCTATTGGAATCAATAAAATGATCCATATTATCTTCAGGAAATTGATGATCAGAAGATAATAAAGATGATAAATTATTAGATGAACAAGTATAAGGTGGAAAATTGGAAGTTTTAAACATTGGATAATCTTTTTTATTGAATAATTCATCATTCGATGTAAGTGAATTTGACCAGTCTTTTATAAGACTATTATTCATAATTATTTGTTTGGTATTATGATTATTTAATTGATGTTTATTAATACTACTTTTAAATACCTCTGAATCTATTGAATTACTGATATTGTTTATAGTATTATAATTAGTTGAATCGATAAAAGTTGGTATATTAACTGGAGAAGATATAGTAGATAGGTGGTTGTTTATTGAATTATCTGAATAAGTAGCTGATTTTAATTGTGTTGTTTGATAATAATTGAATGGTTCTTGTTGATTCATATTCATTGAATGTTGAGGATACCAGAAGTGAGAATTTTCATAATATGGATTATAAAAACTAAAAATAAATAAATAAATAAAGTAGACATTAAGAAAGAGCAAGAATACTTTTGAAATATTTAACAGAATTGTCTAAAAATGTTTAATTAAAGAAGATACCGAAATAACAGATCATTTAGGTTCAACTTTGATATTATCTGTCTCTTTAACTATATGGATGAAATGAACTTATCTAAGTCATAACTGTATATCATAAAAGCAATTCATTATTGACAAATTAAACTGACAAAAAATATTGAGTAATATAACAGAAGTTGTTAATTTTGGTCGAAACAGTTGATAAGACAATTAAGTAATGAGATGACATTCTGAAATCAAAAAACATGAAATTTGTCTGAAATATGGAATTGTTGTTTGTGAAAATCGAAGCAAGGGACTTATAAGCTTCAATTTTTGAGGTATATAAATCGTTTACCATAACAATTTGCCATCATACAATGAGTAATTTATGATAATAGTTATATTGGAGTTGTTACAAAGCATATAATAAACTACATAACAGTTAATAGCTTTGTGAAGATCTGATTTTAAAGGCCATTTTCACACTCATAAAGTAGAACAAAGAATGGTATACCCGCCTTTTAGCTGACTAAAATAAGTCTCGCCTGAGCCACAAAAGATATAGGTTGATAAAAGTCAGCCGTAATTTCTGAATTTGTATCGAGATTTTGTCGTTTATTAATCCCCAGGAATGATGAAATTTCTAAGATAAGTGAACATGTTGATGCCCCCAATTATTTCACTTCCTGTTATTGGTTTTGATCTCGACTTGGACTAATCCTGAAGCAACATTGTGCATTTAAAGGAAATGAAACCTATCGGAAACAGATTGATGTTGTTTCTGAAGGCCATTAGATTTGCTAAAATAGATTAACTCAACAGTAAACACTAGCCACCTTATATAAAATATAACTCATGACCTTAACATTTCTCTGTGAGCATGGTATCATTTAAACAGTCAGATATTATTCAACAGTTTAAATATTTTCTTCAAATGGTACATTAGAGAAGTGGATGAGGAAAGAAGAGAGACTTACTCATATTTTCCTTTTTCAATACATTCTTTTTTCTGTTTCATTCGTCTATTTTGAAACCAAATTTTAATTTGACGTTCACTTAAACCAAGTTGTTCAGCTAATTCTAATCGTCTTGGTTGCCCTAAATAATTGGAATAATGAAATTCTTTTTCTAATTCAATTAACTGTAAATTTGTATAAGCTGATCTAGGTCGTTTATTTGTTGAACTAACAACCACTGCCACAGATGATGATGACAATGATGATGATGATGACGTTGTTGTTAATGATGTAGTACAAGTTATTGGTTCTTTAGATGAAAATTCCACCTTCTTTGTAGTAGTCACGAAATTATTAATTTGTTCATTTCTGATTATTAATTGATTATTTAACGGTGATATGTTATTGTCAATATTTAAACCAGAATCATCATTGTTATCAACATGTTCAATAGACTTTTGATATATTGGAGATTTTAAATGTCCTTAAGAGAATCGAAAAAGAAAATATGGTTCAATGCATATAAATATAAACGTACTTAAATATTATTTAAAAATGAAGTTTAAACTGATATTCGATAAGTTTATGATTCACTCTACTTTGAAGATTTGTGAGTTTACTTGGTTGAACGAGTTTAGTTGGAAAACCGTTGAAAGGCAGGAATCGTTAGACAGCTTTTCATATGGATACTCACAAACTTATCAAGGATGAATCCCTAAAGTTCTGGTGAGAAATCGTGACCGATAGATTTCAGACATCACAGTAGTAAAACAGTTGTCACCAATGGCATTAGATAATCGATCAGCTACACAATAAATTAATTGAACTTTTAGACGTCAACCAAGTGGTTTAAAGATTAAGTTGTCATCACGAGATTTGAAGATCCCGCGCTTTATGTTTATCAGAGTAATAAGTTTGATAATAAGGAGTCGACAAGGTTGTCCATTCTTCCTTGGTTGTAGGTTATTTTATCTATTTTTTCTGGTTACCGTTTTCTTAGCGAGTTAGTTTTCTACGGGATGGAATCGCTAACTCCATGCCCAATCCTCCTCCTTTATCCGGGCTTGGGACCGGCAGTAGCCTCCGGGAGGGTCTACAGGCGGATTTCCTTGGTTGTAGACGGTATCCAAAATAGAATGCGTCTATTGTGAACATCACGCTGTTAAGTATTATTTATTCAACTACATAGTTAGTAAAATCGATCATGATAAAAAAAAACATGATTTTGTTCTTATTTTCCTGTGAAAAAAATAATAGAAGTTATTGAACCTTTTTATAAAGAGATTTAATCAGTAAGCAATTGTCATTCACGTTAAAACGAAATAATTGAATAACATGTAATTAACAGTTCTCGTCATGGATCATCTTCAGCTTGTGCACCATTGAGAACCAAGGAACACAATAAACTTTTCGTCGTACGGTTAAAACTCTACAACAGTACGTATTAGCGGAGCGGGATAAACTTATCCTTTTTGACTACAGCTAAAAAATACCGGAGTAAGATGAAACAATCATATGATTTTCAACGATCCACCAATTAAAATGACTTTAGAATGAAAACTGACTGCAAATTAGGCTTATCTCCATAATGAGTTATGGTATACTTATAAAAACACAAAGTGACAATTATAGTTTGATTTTGAAGTGGTACCAATGAAAACCAGTGAGGAGAGAATATATTTCTCGTCTTAGTAATATATATATATATATATACTTATCGCTTACAACACCTTAGAACAAATCACAATTTATATGACAGTTTAACGGATGAGCTAATTTGGAGTGAAATGAATTTATTCAATTTAATTAATCAAAAATAATTCATATAACCACTGTCCCAATGAATTGACCAGTTAGTTATATTGTAATTACTTATTTGTTTGTTTTTTCAAAGAAATTTCAATCAGTTTTGTAGAATTCAATAATAGTTTTACACATTTATATTATTCGAACCACTTTTCTTACATCATTTTTCTTTTCACACACTTGACTTTGCACATTTAGAATCATTTCCCAACCCTATCTCTCCCCCTCCCCCATGTTCCCTACATTTTGAGTCACCATTCCTGTCCCCCGGTCCCGCCTACTGAACATCAAGTGCACTCCCTCCTCATGTATTGTCATCATTAACATCGTCATTTTATTTTATGAAAATTAATTTATCAATAAACCAATTGAAATTGTTTCTGTTTTACTCTACTTTTTTATTTTGACAGTTAAAAATATTTCAGAAAATAAGTTAAAATTTGATCACAGTAAAAATATGAAAATATTTTTATAAAATTTTCATTATATCACTTTCTAAATTTTAGTTCTTACTTCTATATCCTCTTTCTGGCCATTTTGATTCGATCGCATACATACACACACACAGACATACACAAACATAGTCATATACAACTATACATACAAACCATCAGTTTTTCTGTAGATTATACAAAGTGACAGATTTTGTTGTTCTATATAGAACAACTAACCCATTACTATCCATTTCAAACATTTTCTGCTTTAGGCAATTTGAATTTTATAAGTATATTCATAGATATTTGGACCCATATTCAAGGTAATCTTTATCACTACATAGTAAATGTATATAACAAATGAAGGGTGATATACTTATAGGAAATTAAATAGATTGTGGTAACTTGTATCCGTCAGTATTTGAAGTAATAAGTAATCATTTTATATACATATGAACTTGCTTTGGGGTGTATATATATATCCAAATGCTTGTTCATCTGTGGGTATGCATATATCAGCTTGAACAAAGAAGGCAAGCAAAATCATCTCATTTAATAAACCCTATAATTATCTACACTTGACTGCAAATTTATAAATGATGATAACTATTTGGAATAACGGACATTGATACTTGTACTGATTATCATAAATTAATCGAAAAAAAAATGAATTTTTTACAACAACAATCAAAAAATAATCAACTGTAACAAACATTTAAATTGAATGAGAAAGAAAAGGGCTTATCATTTAAATATATCTCCTCAAGAGTTATATAACAGTGACCCATATATATATATATATATATATATATATATATATATATATATATATATATATATATATATATACTCAATTCTTCATGATGTACATGGAGATAAAAACTTTTTCTTTTAAAAAGACATTTATGAAAATCAATAATTCATATAAATTTACAAAAATATACTTTGGATATATCTGATTTCAAGTTAACTTATCAGGTTTTCCCAATTCCTCATTACACAAGATAACGTTTATCATTTACTTTTTACAGTCTGGCATGACTTTCGGTATTATGACTTCCTGAACATTGAATTGAGATAAACAAATAAACTTTGAACTTTTAGGTATTCATACTATTTAGTATATATTTATTAACACCAGTTTGTTTTATTTTTAAATCCCTTTTTCAGTTAACCAATCTCATTGGAATTGTTTTCAGACACATTTTATTAGGATTTCTCCTATTATATATTTAGTCTGGATAATTGTTTCGTCCTAGAGTGGAACAACTCAGCAGTGAGCATTCATGATCACGCACGCGGACACTTGACGTCTAGATCACTGACTTGGTACCAAATGGTCTTAATATCTAACTTTAATTAATCCACAACATTGCTCAACCATCTTCCATAATTCCACACAAAACTATTTAGTTTACATAGATGAGTTGTTTGTAATTAATAGATAAATAGTATAACAGAATTATCGAATGATTTCGAGAAATTATGTAGAACAAAACTAATCATGATAACCTGAAGACATATTGTTTGGTAACATACAAGTGAAATACCTAAACTAATTTACTTTGGATTGTCTGAACTGTTAAACTAATATTAATCCCTCGATGAAAACAGACTAAAATCTACACTGAAAAAGAATCATTTTATCAGTTGTGTAACCATAGTTTTTACTTAAAGTTAATTTACTCAACAATTATTTAGTTCCGTTTGTACATTTTTTAAAAAAAAAGAAACAAAAATATTCAAATAATTTTTCTAATTATACAATTCAGTTATTTAAAAAACAACAACCAAATTTAATGGACTACAAATCTTATCATATTCTAAATCATTCTTTGAATCCTTTCTGTCTAGAAAATAACACCCACAACAGTTTGTCTAAACTTAAATTCTAATAAATTTATTCACTATTGAATATTTAATATAAATAGACCTATTAAACTCAGTTTTATTTATTAGTTAATTGGGTTTTTTTTAATTTTTGTCTTTCTTTTTTTCATTTTAAAAATAATTAACCAGATATTATGCTAATTTAGGTCAGTATACATTTCTATAAACTATTTGCCTTATTAGTAAACATTGCGACATATATTTAATGATAGTTGTTTTACTGTTGATACATATACTTCTTTTTTTACCGTCGTGGAATTCATTGATTTTGTCAAATCTATCTATCTGAATGAGAAATAATGTGTATTGTAAACTAAATTCACTTAGTATTGTTTGTTTGAATCTTCCCATTGATGTGTTAGGACTGCAACTGATCAGTCTTTTATTGGCATATGTGCATACTGTGCGTATTGCCTCGATATAGCTTTAATTCACAAGCATGGTAAACAAAGATGGATAGTGGCTAGCAGTGGAATACAGGACGGGCGTTTTTTCCTATTTGGGACTCGTCAGCTGGATGTACCTGCATCTCAGAGTTGATGTTCACTCTGGGACTCGAACAAACAATACTAGGTGAATTTAAACTTCACCCCATTGCACAGGCGTTTGAAGCGAGG
>NC_031497.1:9712147-9726237 GCF_000237925.1 Schistosoma mansoni
AAAACCTTGAAGCACTGGATGGCCGTTTCGTCCAAATGTGGGACTACTCAGCAGTGCGCATCCACGATACCGCCTCGCGAGATTTGAACCCAGCACCTATCAGTCTCACCCACGAGCGCTTAACCTTTAGACCACTGAGTTGGCCGGCATCCAACGGTGTTAATGTCTAACTTCAATCGATCCACGAAATCGAGCGACACATCCACCATTGTCTTCAGTTAGTTGATATCTCCCAACAGACCTGGTTGAACTCCACTGGTTACTGCTTCTCACTAGAACTCCAGGAGATACCTCATGGGGCCAGTCACTAGTGAGCATATGTTGATTAATATCAGAAGGGTTTTTTGTGGATATTATAGTAATGTTAATAGTTAAACTAAAATTACTATAATATCCACAAAAACCCCTTCTGATACCTTATTTTATTTAAACTACAAACTTGTTAACACTTCTATACTAATTTAAAGTTCGCATCATAGGTTGAATTTGGTTAGGTAACACTGAAATCCATCAAGAATTGGATAGTTGTTTTATTATGATATGGGATTCCTTAGAATAGTGTACATACAACTCCTCCATTTTATTGAACTTATGAACTTTAGGCCTCATTATAGACGTTTAATCCTCAGATCAATAAGTTGACATTCTAATAGTCAGCATTTTTACAATTAAAAAGTCAACCACGATTAATACATATTCATTATAAAATAAATAAAACATTGAAGTTATACACAATTATGATAAAACAGTGTTTTAAAAAATTTCAGTTCATTAAATTGTGTGATCTGTTGTCAACAGAATTAGGAATTTCCAGAACTATTTATTGTCAACAGACATTTTTATATTTAATTTTTCAAATTATTTATGCTTAATTAAATCGGAGCGATAAAAATTAAGAGACCTTTTAGAACTTGGTAAAATTATGCAATTATAGGTTATGTTTTTGGCAAGACGATGATCATTGTTTTGACAGAATGAACCATGGTCAATCTAAATTTTCTTATGTTATCTGTTCAACAATTTTCAGTAATTATTATTTAAGGGTTAATAGATTAATTTTAAAAATGTACTGTATGTTATTACATAATATTAATTTGTGATGTAACTTAATTAAACAATCTGGAGTATTAGTTAATTTTTTCAGTTTCAATACAGAAATTATATCTATAGTAGACATTACTGACTGATCTAAATTAGAAAAGCATTATAAACCAGGAAGCATTGAATACCTGTTTTGCCTTAGTATGTGACTTCTCATCAGTCAGCATCCGAGAGCCTGTCAATAACTGAATACAGGAACATGAAATTTTAGATCGCGGAGTCGGTATTGCAATGGTTCATGTGGTCGTAATTCAGGATGAAATAAAAGTCTGAAGCTTCAAGATTTTCTGTGATGGTTTAGCTGAAAACAGTTCATGATACAAATTGAAAACTAAAAATTATCTACACAACTATTATGTTCACAACATTTTATAATCTAATCTATTTCATTTTGATCTTGAAGCTTATAGAGCCGATTAAAGGAAACTTAATCTGTAAATAATCTCCGTTAACATTTCTATCTTTTAAATTTGATTTAATTTGTACATTTCCCATTATTGATTATTGAACAGTTTGCTTTTAAATCCTAATTTTGATTTCTTGACGTTAATAAACTTTATTAATTAGTAATCATTCATAAAGTCAAATCATCTTTTTTACTGCTCAATCTAATTTGTACTGTTTCTCATTGACTAGGTTACAACTGAAGCTGTTGTACTATTTCCCGCTCATTGTTTTAAAGCTCTGAAACTTTTGAGTATATATTAGGAAGCATCATTTTGTAGTTATAATTTGTCAGCTGATATAAATTTAGCAGTTATCGGGAGTAGAATTTAAAATGAATGGTTTTTTCTATTGAGAACATGTCATCTCCATTAAGATTTCTCCTTTGAGTTCTACTTAGATTTAAAACACATATGACATTTTTCGGAGAACTAGATAAAAACTCAAGTGGAGAGGACGTATGAAATGAGACATCGAATGAAATACAATTTAGCATTTTAACTATATATATATATATGCAAACTACACAGAAATAAAGTTCATGACTTTCAAATTAATATTGGAAACTGTATCATAAAGCAGGTCCTAACTTGTTATCGTCAAGGCAAAATGGAAAGAATCACATTAATAATGACATTACTCCGGAAAGCGGAGGCAGACATCCAAAGAATCAATAGCACTTGGGAACAACTGGAAAGAGAGGCTCAGGACGGAGTAGATTGGGGAATCCTGGTAGGTGGCCTATGCTCCACGAAGAGTAAGTAAGTAAGCAAGCAAGCAAGTGAACCTCACTCTTTCCTTAGTAGGATATTTGGACTTAACTAGGGAATAACTGATATCATATTAATTAATTTCTAACCTCAATAGAAGTATATCGATTAAGTCCATGATGGAATCAATGTATTAAGTGACTCAGTGACATTGTGTGTTTTGTTAAAAGTTAGATGAACAAATGGATATTATAGTAAACATATGGAAGTATATATCAAGCCTAAATAGACAAATAATACTCGGTTTAAATCTATAATGCTACATCATCCCACTTAAGAGTGGAGAAAATAATGGTATAAAGCCGGCGATATATGTTTTGTGCTATTTATCTTACCTCTAATCTTGAAGCAACTGATGTTTTACATAGGATTTTGAGCCAGTGTTGTCATCAATTAATCAGTTGAACAACGACTAACTCCATTCAGTTATTCCAAATGGATATTATTCAATTTTTGATAGTTTAATATTTTTTAAAAGTAATAAATAAACAAAATACTTACTTTTCATTAGTCTCCTTTTACATTCTTCCTCATAGACAAAATCATTATTTGTAATCGGTGCCATAACAGTTGAATCAGGCTGTAAATCTATTTGATTGAAATCAATAAAATTTGAATTATCAGTATGATTATTATTGTCTAATAATCTTGACTCATTTGAATGATATTTTATTGAATGCTGAAATTGTACTTGTTCTAGGCAAGATGGTATCGTTGTATCCACCTTTTTTTTACATTCATATAAATCATCTATGGATTTTCTTGACCAATTTATATTTGATGTTTCAGATAAGTAGTTGTAATATTCAGAATTGATTGAACACTTATTAATGTCTTATATATTAGTATTCTGTTTATGACATATGTTAAACGGTTGAACATTGAATTCATTCATTAGGATTTGATTATTAGTTATAGTGTTAGGATTTGATTATTAGTTATAGTGTGTTGAACGTCGAGATTTGCTTATTTAGTGATATCTATTAAATGGATTGAAGTCTTCAATGAATGAATATTATATATATATATATATATATATATATATATATATATATATATATATATATCAAGAAATGAAATAAATAAATACTTCCCTTTATGTTATTGTAACGGATAACGATTTGATTGGTTGACAAATTATCAATGGAATTTGTTTTAACCAATCGAATAATTCCTAATGAGTATATTTTTTTGTGAACAAATTTCTGTCATTATCTTTATGTTGGTATTAATGTGGAAATTCAGCTAAAAGGTTATTCAGCAATAATGAAAAACTCTTTTCAAAATTAACAAATTTATAATTTAGTGGTTGAATTCATCAGTCTATTTAAGCTAAACCACCGTGGAAAATCTAGAAACACTAGACAGCCGTCACATCCTAGTGTGGGACTCCTCAGCAGTGCGCAATCTTTTTGAATATTTGGATAACGATCTTCAGTATATTTAGCTGTATCTTTTTGATGATATGATGGAAAGAATGGAAGACTTATCGACTATTTTGTAACCTTTATTTTGATCTTAGACTTATCTATTTTTTGTAGAGTTCAAATGTTTCAGCAAGATATTTTAATTACTAAACACGTTTTATTATCTGGCCCACTTGTTCTGAAATTTTACATTATCTATTCGGTTAGTATTTATTGATCATATCTGTGAACGAAGTTATTGACTCTGCCAACTCGGTCATTTAGGTAATTCTATCGATCGGTTGTGTTGTCCTAACACAAGTGAAAAGATATTAAGTAAACTTTATTGATTAATAACCTATAAAAAATAAGTTTAGTTATTATTTATAAATATGATTCTTTGAAAAAATTCACGAACCGTGTTAAGTTAGACTTTAGTAACACCTAATTAAAACCTAGAAAATTCATAAAATAGTGAGGTGTAGGTTATAAAGGTAATGCGGTTAAGGAATCAGTTATTTTCAACCGCAGCATAGCATTCATCGAATGCCATGAAGACTGCGATTTCGACGCATAATCATAATAGCTGTCGATCTCATGTGTTTGTGAAAACATCACCTGTGTAAAGTCGCTTGTACTCTATAGTCACCGATTCACTTTCTGGGTGATTACTGATGGATGATGGTGTGTCGGAACGAAGACTGAATAAATGATAACTCCTAGAACTAATTTGTGGATCATTATTATACATATATTATTTTTCTATAACTATTACCAAACAACTCGATTATTATTTCGAAAGATTCCGTTTATCATAAGCTTCTGTTCAACCTATTAAATATTGTTGTACTACTTATTATCCCTAATATATTTCCCATTGCTTTTTCTTCACAGCTTGCCTTTTTACCACCATTCTTGACTCATTTATGTATAATTGAGGCTTTTCATTTGGTGGTACAATGCAGTCCAGTATGTTTATATATAAGCCCACATGTGTTTGAAATGTAATAATGATAATAATAATAATAATAATAATAATAATAATAATAATAATAATAGAAGTTGGTGGTTAACTTTTTGGACTCATGGCAAGGTATGGAGAAAAGCTTGTGAATAGCGAAACAATAGGGGCATATCTGCATCAGCTCAAAGTCAACAGTGTCGGTCAGGCAGATAAGTGGTCAATTTTGGAATAATAGGTCACAGGAGGAATAGTAGACGTAGAATAGGCAAAATAAGAATTCTGATTAGTGACTTTAGCATTTGATATTGGCTAGAGTTTGAAGACACAACAAACTAAATCTACGAATCTCATGAGTAAATTCAATTTCAATAGAATGTATAACTACGAGGCATTTGAAGAGCCTAGAATTTGAGGATATTTAGGAGTATTTTAAATGTTGATGATAATGAGAAAAGAGTTTTGGTATAAATATAGATTGTTCCTTAAGAAATAAGACTGATGTAGATGGTTTCTGTTTTTCTGTTAAGCTTAGAATAATAGCCCCCGATAAGATATTAGATATAAAAAAGAAGAGATGACAACTGAAGAAATGAAATTTTTTTCGAATTTATCGAATAGAATATGATGAGTTGAACATTAATTTCAGAGATAAACATAATCGGTTAAAGACAAAGAGGTTTATTTATGTGAATTATGGAAATAATCACAAAAACACTGATCAGAGGACAGTAACTAAACTTGCGACGAATTTTTCTGGGCACTAATATCACATAGATTGTATAGTTCATCGTTCAATATCCATGAAAGATAATGGAGATTTTTTCTCAATGAGTAACTCTTTATAGACAAGAAGATTTCAGATTAGCAACTAATAAATAAAAACTTTTTCTGTACATATGAAATAAGCTATCTTGAAAAATTATAATCAAAAGCTTGGAATAGTGGAGTTCAGATATGTCGGATGTGAAACGATTATCTACCACAGGGGTGCACAATATAGTCAATGGATTTAAGTTATACGTTAACACAGTTTGATGCTTGCTTGGCAATTGAGAGGTTAGGCGTTTGCGCGCGAGACTGAAGGTGGTGGATCCGATGCCCGGCTGTACGGCCGTTGGTGCTCACTGCTGAGAAGTCCCACACTAAAAAAACAATTTATAATTTATTTTAATTTGCCTACAATTGTTGATGCGAGGTTTAAAACTATGAAGGTCCCATAATCCCCAGAAATCCCTCTAAATTAATCAACGAAGTAATTAATTATGAGCACGCATAATTGGTATACACCAATCATGTTGTTAAACTGAAGGGTATTTCCTTCATTTTTTATGCTTATTTACTTAGTCGGCTAAATATTGTCCAGGAACTTGAAGAAGTCCTAGTTAAAACTATGACAGATAAACTATAGGTGTGTATGTAGGCATAAAATACATGTGGACTTTTTACTTCTATGTAATGTAATGATTTTGTTCACCAATTATGCTTCATGTATGTGTATTATATTATAGTCTTGTTTAGCCATTTTTACCATTCTCTTTATGTTACCTCATTAAGTACACTTCTTGCTTTTATTCTCCTTAGTCATATATATTCGGTTAGTTATTCGGTTAGTTTTTTGATGACATGTTATTTTATTTCATTTACTTATTCCGTTACATATTGAGGTAATTTTATGTTTGGTCATCAACATTATTATTATTATTATTATTATTATTATTATTATTATTATTATTATTATTATTAGTTCCAATGTTAAGGGTTATTTTTAAATGAATTTGATTATAAAACTTCATTTTTAAAAGATTTAGTTCTTAACTACTTAAAAGTAGTTACATCAAATTCGTTAAAATCTGTTGGAGACTAGTGGAGGTTGTCTTTTTTATGGTAAATTTTCATCACGAAGTAATTTCGCCTGAAGAATTGCTGGAAACGAGATAGCACTGAAAAGATGTTTAGTCTTGATTTATGATTCTTCATTGGTACACACTCACGACCAGTAGTTGAAGCCGTGCTATCGACCTCTGAATTCCGATCCACTCATGCCATTGTTAGTTCATGAAGGGACTTTGGTTTGGTCCATCCAGCTAAGAGAACAAAACTCTATCAAAATAACATGAATTCACTTATTTGACGGATTCCCTTCAACAGCTTAAAACTAACGACAATTTTGTTTTTTCGATAAGCAATATACTGTGTACGTTCTATACGGGTAAATGTCTTGATTAAAATTGTTTTTGACAAACTAATGTAGATCAAAAATTGTGACGGGATTAAAGAGTTAATAGTCTGTTCATGTGTTATAAACATAAATATTCAGGAATAAAAAATTTAGAAAAGTATAGAAACAATGATTTTAGAAGTGAAATAATAGATCAATGTCATAGTTTGTACAATACATAAGTATAAAATAAAGTCGGCTAGATAAGTACAGATTACATAAGAAGTAGGAAACTATTACTAATGTCATTCCCAAATATTACGTAACAGATACTTGCAATCCAGGCCACTCATTATAAAACAGGATTATTAGCTGGATATTTTTGGTAACATAAATTTAGGTTAAATCTTCTTACGGTAACTGATTTTGCAAAACTTTATAAATTCGATGTTTTTTTGTTGATTGATCATCCTGAAAGAATTTGAAATGTCATCATTATGTCCACTGTCAATTAATTGACAGGAAACTTCACTGCTCAAAACATGTTATTTTTTTAGTTTCAACTTATGTGGAATATACTCAGAGATGCGAACTCCAACCCTCTTTTCTGTCTTTGCAACTTATTTGATTTTTCGCTTATATATATAACCTGGTAGACATAATTAGAGGTAACATAAAGTGGGAGTTTTTTTAGATTTAAACGTTTAGATGAAGGATATTTTTGATAAGGAGAGGTCAACCTGGCTGCTAGATCTTTTTTTTACGTATACTGAGATAATACGAGGGTACAAAAATGAAATAATTTTTGAAAAATAGAGGGGAATCACAGTTATGTTATAACCCAGTCTGAAATGATTTATTCTGGTGGTTATGGTAGAGATAGGAGCTGTCTAAACTTAATAATACAAAGTTTCTTGATATCGATCCCAGCAGTATGCAAAAGATGAACCTATAAACCATGCAGTTAATGTAATTGGATACGGTCGGTCATTTAAAATTTTTTTATCTAAATTCCATTGATTTCTTATATCGATCAAATGAATGATAAAAGAAACTTTTGAATAGATTTAACTGTCCTTTGTTCAGTCAGGCAGGACACTGTTCACCAGAAGGATGCTCACCGTTAGGATGATGCATTTGGAGTTTTATACACACTGTCCAACTGGTTTCATTGTAGCAGTTAGGTTGATAAATACACGCATAAATGTACTGAATTCAGACGGTCTTAACATATCTTTTTGAGTGAGTATCCACCAAGTTTGTAAATTATTGTTAATATATGAGAAATCATTCGTAATTTCTTTAGTATGTAGCAGGTGCCACATATTGATACGCTTGATTACTTATTTGTCTGTTCTAGAAGTAAGTTACGCAACATGGGAAATGGAAATCTCTCAACAATGCACGAGTAACCATTTAAAATTGATCAAAGTCATTTACAAGTAAAATCAATTTGTCCGTGGTTATTACGAGGATACTTTTAATCTTTTTTTCTAAAAAGATCTCATATGATAAATTTCCACGGCTCCTTCCATATATTAACAGGACTGGAATAAGTGGTACAAACTCTGTTGTCTTGATATTTCGAGTTTGTTATGGCTTAAGATAATAATCGATACCACGTGTTATATTTCCCAATCAAGATTCCGATCACCACAACCAAGGCCTTAGAGCGTATTGATCTTCAAGCTCCTCCTAATTCAGCAACCAATCAGAAGACGCAATGGGAGGCCGATCATTTCTTTACTGTATTCAGTTTAATCATGAGTCCAAACTCATACAATAGTATACATGAAATGATTGACCACTCAGGACGCCAAATAAGAAATCACATGTTAAACATAACCGTACCACAAGTGGTAGAGAGCTAAATAAACAGTCATGGATACTCACTGCAAAGTAATTCCATGTTAAATGAAAAACTGTGAAGTACTCCTTTATTTTCAATGAACTGTGTAATGATAATCCACTCACCTTTTTATCATTGTCCATACTAATTTCGATAAAGACTAAATTCTAATAAACGTGGATATTTGTAAGCACTTAATTAATTGTATGTCTGATTAACCAGGGTTTTAGATTTCCCCTCGCTTCATTTTCCGAGTAAGCTTGTATACACAGGAACTGTCGAATATTGATTATTACAATTAGTTCACATTCATATTATTACAAACATATGGTAGGTTGAAAAGGTGGAGACCATATATGTGATTCACATGTCAGCTATTATGACAAAGTCTGCAGGCCTGTGTAAATGCTTTCCTAAGATTCCTCTGTTCTTGTCTAGTTTTCTTTTGAATATGTCAATCAAAGGTACAGACCCCATTAATACGTATCATTTATTGATATTGTAATCATAAATAAATACCCAAAATAAAGATTCTGTAAGTCTTCGACATTGATGCTGACCTCATTAATCTTAATGGACAAACCCTAGCTAAAAGTGATCGGTCAAACATCCGCTCTAGATCACCAGTGGGTACGCCGTGCTACCCAACCCTCACGACAACATGTCAGCTTAGATCAAAAGCCTCTCAACATATCAATAGCTTTTAAAATATATCTTCGAATTCCATCATTCATGATTTGACTTGATTTGGGATCCTCAATTATAAAGCTGTTACAGACAATAGGGTTGTCAAACTCTGAATGTCCGTGATGTCATTAATGGTAAGCCCGACGTGATATGGTATACTAAACGACAAACTGTAAGTCTATTCCTTGTTGTAACATTACATATATATACTTCCATATCGTGATATTATTTTTATATTCTCAGACTTTTTTAAAGGACTAATACTATTACTATTTCTGAATAACATAAGATGTGACCCTGTTAGCGAAAGTATTGACCGAGTTTTTCAAATACCATATTACGTTCAAAAAGTCTCAGCGGATGTGATTGATCTAGAAGACAATGATAAATCAATTTTTAAAAATCCGCTAACAAATATTTTTTTCAAAGTTAATTATTGTGAGCTAGTTATAAATAAAAGCATACCATGGATCCATAAGGCTCATTAGGCTTCTGTAAACTTATACTACGTATGACAATAACACGATATCCACTTAGCTGTCAACTAGGGGGAAGTATGGTGTGCATATATATATATTCCATATATATATATATATATATATATATTCCATAGATAGATATTCCATCTAGTGGAAGCGATAAAATAAAAGTGCTCAGATTAAACGTAAACGTCTCAACAGAACAGAATAAGTTGTTGATAAGGATATATATGAAATGGTCTGAACGTTTCATGTCAGTTCCTTGAGTTGATGAGAAGTGATATTTGATGATGGATTACGTATGGAAAGAAATATAAGTATCTGAGCAAACATAATGTCAGCATATGAAGTCAATGACTGTTATGTAGGAAGTGCAAACTACCTTAGTAAGTTCTTGAGATCCTAGAAATAAATAGTTAGTGACTGTAGGTGAAATGATCCAGGATCAAACACAGTAGAGTACATCCATCAACTCATTGCCTTCTTCCACACCTTGTGCATCTTATAACTCATTATTTGTTCTATCGTTGATCTAGCTATTTGTTTCTCAAGCATGCTCTCTGCACTGTTGATCTTACCCTTTAGTGCTGTTATGGATCATCTCATGAACGTGTACTACGTCCTGTTTCGGTTTATCTCTGCTAGTTTTTTTTATGCACTTGCATATACCTAATAAGTTTTTTATTGGAATGATTATTACTGCCTTCCAAGAGGCTTCCTATTATCCCAAACTATATCTATGCGCGAATGGGACGATAGAGAATAATGTGAGCGCTGTACTTCAAGGTTAGTCTATAAACAGAAAATTTATAGTAATATGTAACCTAGAAATCCTGAAAACACAATAAATATAGTAACAGTGTCGTGACACATGACTCTTCACTTTTTAGATGATCCTACGAAGTTTCTGTTGAACACCGACAAAATAAAAAGTTTCCTAGCGTTTTCTGGACCCATAGAGATGTTTCACCATTTGATTGAAATTTCTAGATAGTTGTTACTTCTATACACCACGTCATTAAAAACATTTTTTAGTGATCATAGCAAATATATGAAGTCCTGTTTTTAATCTGATTTGGGATCATTGATGATAGCTCCTGAAGAGTCCCGTAAATAGGTGAGACAATTGTCAAATGCTCCTTGGTTTCCAGTGATTTTTATCTGTGATACACCTATGATGTAAAATTTGAAATGTAACTGATTAGTCAATACAATCTATAGGTCATGTGATTTACGTATCACAAGACACAACACAGTACGAAAGTTCAATATTCAATATACTGATCTTAAGATATTTTATATGTTATCACTACTGATTGGTTGATTAATTTAATCTTAACATTATGATTACTTCACCAATATAATATCGTTTCTACATATTTATCTTAAAGAGATCAGTTCCATATTATTATAAGGAAAAGTTAATTTGGATTCGTTATCTTGTCTTGGACACTAGATACTTATTTATTGATTCAAACACATAAATATTGGTAAAAATAGAAACCAAAATAAATATATGCCACGCAATAAGAAAATGAGATTGTAAAACGATTGAGGAAACAGAGTGAGTAAAATTAAAGACGATAAGTGAATAAAAAATAAGTGATATATAATGGAGGAGTAGTTCCTTTAAGAAAAAGGGAAGGATCCTTTGAGTTACAGAATTTCCACTTACCTTTAGAGGAAAGCAATAAGCCGTTGGCTTCCGTTCTGAACCATGTCTGGTAAGGTAATAAGTCATTAAGCTGAACTACCTCTCAGATCCCAACCAATGTTGTACAGATTTATTCATAAAGTAAGACAATATCATTCGCATATTTAAGGTCGATCTGGACTTCTCAGATGACCTGGCTCTTCTATCCCATACACAGCAACAGATGCAGGTCAAGACAAACAGTGTAGCAGCAGCCTCTGCATAAACATGCCTCAATATACACAAGAAAAAAACCAAGATCCTCAGATACAACACAGAGCACACCAACCCAATCACACTTGATGAAGAAACTCTGGAACGGGTGGAAACTTTCACGTATCTGGGTAGCATCATCGATGGACAAGGAGGAACTGATACAAACGTAAAGGCGAAGATTGGCAAGGTAAGGACAGCACTCCTATAGTTGAAGAACATACGGAATTCAAAAAAAGTATCAGCCAACATAACTTTCCGATATGAACAACAGCTTATGTAAAAATAATGACATGTAACATTTGTCAAAGAAAGTCAATAACTAAATTATTTATTTCTACCTAAATGTTTCAAATTATGTAGGAATATCAGAAGGGATTTTATGGATATTATAGTAATTTTAATAGTTGAGATCATGAACCAATTGAAGCTAGACCACTATGGAAAGCCTTATTGTGGAACTCCTCAGCAGTGTGCATCCACGATCCCGCCTCGCGAGATTCGAACTCAGAACCTATCATTTTCGTGCGCAAGCGCTTAACCTCTAGACCACTGAGTTAGCCGGCATCCAAAGGTGTTACTGTCTAACTTCAACCGACCCGAGAAATTGAGCGACACATCCACCATTGACTTCAGTGAGTAACTGCCTCAAACTATATAAGAATAATAAACAATTTAAAATAATAAATAGGAGTAGACTTCATTAAATTACTGTTTAAACATAACACTGTATTCAATTAACTTTTAGTAAACATTATTCATTTTGATGGATTATTTTGTTGTTGGTTTTTGTATTAATCTGTTTAAATCATTCGTAATAAATTACTATTAGATATGACTAGTTTGGTGAAGTTTGTTTTCAACCGTAACGATTCGTATATTTTCTTGTTTGCTTACTTTTCTTTTTTACATGTAATATTAACCAACAAATATTAAGTTTTTATGACGATGAATGTTCGAATGAAGTTTATACAATATTTCTGTTTAAAAAAAGTTCACAAAAAGTTTGATAGAATGTACTTCTCATCTTATTTTTCGATGAAACATTGAGTGCTTTTCATTTTTTTTAATTAGAATTGAGGTTTGTGGAGATTGTAGTGATTTCAATAGTCGAATTCATGAGTCATTTGAAGCTAGACCATCATTGAAAACCTGGAAGCACTGGACGGCCGTTCCGTCCTAATGTGAGACTCCTCAACAGTGCGCATCCATGATCCCTCGTGAGGGGTTATTACCCTTGACCTTCGGTTTCATATGCGAATGTTTAACCTCCAGACCACTGAGCCGGCATCCAACGGTGTTAACGTTTAAATTCAATCGATCCATGATCTTACGCAACAAGTCGTCCATCATGTGAAGTAGATACCTGTCTCTACTCGACACGGATTGGACTCCACTGGTCATGACTTCTCACTAGAACTTTAAGAAATCTATCTTGAAGCCAGATTTTCAATGGTGATCTAGCTTACATCGATTGATGAATTAAACTATTTTTCATTTTTGTTTAGCAACAGTGACAAATCTTAACATTTTGTAACTTTAAAACAACAAATAATTCGGAGTAATTTTGAAGTGAAAGTAACAGTTAGTAGAACATTATAATAATGAATATTATTGTTCAAAAGGGAAATATATAGCTTAATGCAAATCTTTGTAGCATGTACATAAATATATAGAATCATATTGGATTTTCTAATTAACATGAATGAGTATAAACATGAATTTACACAATACAGATATACTTTATGCATATAATCGACAGCTAAAAAATATATGCTTAAATGAGTTCAGAAGTAACGTGATTTTAAAAGTGTAATAATTTGTTATCTGATTTTAGTCACTGTAAGATTTCTTGACTCTAAACCTACCAAACTATCTAGAGATAAATAATCAAGACACTTTTTTGGCAGTTTTAACTTTAAAGGCTGATTTATATATATCATAGTTGAAGCGTGAGTCAATTGAAAATTTAGTATCGATAAGTTCATCAATTTAAGAATATTATAATTGCAGAGTTCAGGGAATAACTGATTATAATTGGTCATATACAACGTATTCATGTGTCTTTATTTTTTGTCTCAACCTTAGGAATCGAAATTTGTATAAAGAAGTATTTGCTATTTTCAAAAACGATAATTCATATTTCTTACTTCAGTCAATTCGTCATAATACGCGACCATCATCTATTACGATCTATGATATTTGTTTCATGACCAACATGATTGAATTCCTTTTAATCATGACTTCTCACTAGAATTCAGTGAATTCTACTTGCCATTTAGTTAGTCACTAGTATACACATGGTTTTTTTTCACTTCCATATTGT